>NC_060080.1:82398398-82698398 GCF_922984935.1 Meles meles | reverse complement strand
TCATGACCCCGAGATCAGGAGTCTTATGTTCTTTTTACTGAGCCAGCCAGGCACCCCTCACTCAGCATAGTTATTTGGAAGTTCATCCACATGGTTGCATGTATCCATAGCCGGCTCCTTTTTCTTGCTGTGTGGTAGTCTGTTCTAAGGACAAATTATGGTTTACTTATCCATTCACCTGTTGATAGACGTTTGTATTATCTCAGTGGCTATTTTGAATAAAACTTTTGTGGGTTTTTTTTTACTTTGTTTTTTAATTTTTATTTGTTTATTTATTTGAAAGCATGAACATGAGGGGGGGTGCACAGGGAGAGGGAAAGAGAGAACCCCAAACAGACTCCACACTGAGCACAGAGCCCGATGTAGGGCTCAATCCCATGACCTCCAAGGTCAGGACTTGAGCCAAAACCAGGAGTCAGATGCCCACTGACTGAACCACCCAGGTGCCCCCCAGGAATGTTTTTCATTAAGTCTCTGTGTGGACATATGCTTTCCTTGCTCTGAGGACATAAAATATCAAGCAGCTTGAATACCTTACAATGGCCAGATTTATGCAGGTTCTGGAGGGTGAGTGACTAGATTGTGCAAGGGACATAGGAATGGCCAATGTGGCCAGAGCAGAGGACCCAAGCTTGAGCTTTCCATCTGGCGTTTGATGGTTGTGCATTTTTTGATTGCGGACTATTTTCTTTCTTGGGGCCTCTCCATTTTCTCTTAGAATGAAGTCCCGAATTCTTCCTGGCCTCTTTGGAGCTCTCACATTGTGCCCAGCCTTCCCTTTCAGGCCCATTACTATGCCCAGTCCCTGCTCTTTCCCTTAATGAGAATAAGAAGATGGTGATGACAGCTTAGTTATATTGTGGACCCGGAACTCATGTGTGCAGTCTATATGCATTACTGCGTGTAATCCTTCCAGGAGCCCCAGAAAGGAAGTACCACTTTTATGCCCTCGGTGCAGGGAAGAAACCACAGCTCAGAGAGTTTAAGTGACTTGTCCAGGATTGCACAGCTAGTTAAGTGGTAGGTTGGATATTGGACTAGATCATCTGACTTCAGGGCCAGCACCCTTAACCACAGTGTTGTATACCCTTCGTCACTGGAAGGGCAGATTGTGCATGGAGTTTAAGATACCATTTTAAACTGTTCTTCCACATCATCTAGTTAACTCCTATATTCCTAACTTAGTGTTTTGTCCCAGTGGCCCCTTCCCTGGCAGCCCAGACTGGTTCAGATCACCTTGCATGCATCCTCCCTCAGAGCTCTGTGTCTGCCCTACTGAGCTGGGAGCACGGCATGGATGCAGATGCCTTCCTTTGCTTCCCTTAGTGCCTGCTGCCCAAAGAGTGCTAGCTAGCATTGAGTAAACCAGGTGAATGAATGAATTAATTACACCGTCAGATATCCATGTTTGTCATCAACTTTGTTGAGGTATTATTTACACATACAAATGTGTAACCACAATCCAGGTGAAATTATCTTGATTACTCTGAAAGTTTTCTGTGCTCCTTGCAATCTCCCTCTATCCCCAGCCACCACTATTCTGTTTGTCTGTCCCTGTGGTTTTCTCTTCTAGAATTTTAGATAAACTGAATCATACAGTACATAGTCTTCTATGTCTGTCTTATTTAGCAGAATGCTTTTGGGATGCATCCATATTATTGTATATGTCAGCATTCCAGGTATATATTTAAAACTGCCTTAAATAGTTATTTTGGAAATAGTGCAGAAATACTTAGCCTCACTCAGGTTTAGGCTTGGTTCATAGAGCAGCGGTTCCCAAGGGTGCTCCCTAAGATCCTTGCAGAGTGTGTTCAAGGTCAAAATGATTTTCGTAATAACCCAAAGATATAATTTGCCTTTTTTCCTCATTCTCTCAGAGTTTTCCAGATGCTACCAGACATGTGGTATCGCAACAGTTTGGTAGCACAAAGATGGTAATCCATCTGTGTTCTGTTAAGCTGCCTGGCTTAAAGAAATTTGTAAAAATGTTAATGCCTCTCTTGTCACTAAAAGTTTTTGTATTGGAAAATATAGTCACTTTTTAAATAACAAATGTTAATTATATTAACATTTAATGGCTTTCTTGTTATTATTAGATAAATGAGTAAATATTTTTAAATTTTGTTTTAATTTCTTACATGACGAATTGTCGTAAACATAAGCCACGTTAACAGAAGCTCTTTGGGGTCTTCTGTTTTCTAGTTGTAGAGAAACCCTTAGTCCAAGAAGTTTAGAATCTTCTGGACTAGGAATATTTTTGGAAAGTCATCAGGAATAGGATGAGAAAGTCTTTTTCCTGGGTGGGCTTAGAAGAGGGTTTGGAGACCTGGCCTGCATTGCCTGGAGAAGGGGCCTCCCTCCGGTGGTGCCAGATGGAATGTGGGCTGGAATGCAGGGACAGGCAGTGTCAGTTAGTCTCCTTGTCAGCCCCCTGCTCACTCCCCAGACCCGGTTGGGCAGGTTCTTTTGATGTTTCAGCCTCCCACAAGGAGCCTGCGGGCAGCCCATGCCTGTGGCTGGCTTGCAAGACAGAGATCATGAGGCCTAGAGCCAGCCACTTTCCCGAGATGAAGCTGCTGTTACTCTCTGATGTCAGGTTTGGCACTTGCTGAGGAGCTGATTGAGGTCTATGCTGTGTTCTGATCACAGGGCGAGCATAGGATATCATCAGGACAGTCCACTAGCTTTCAGGAGAAGCTGTGTACTCTCCCCCTGCACCTGCAATAGAGTTCTAAGCTCAGATTGAAAGACTGTCTAAAATAATTATTTTAACAGAAGCAAGTGGGAGGCTAGTCTTATTACTGGCCCAATTATTGTGGGGAAAGGGACATGTGAATTTTGGTTACCAATTTTGATAATGCTATTATTAATAAATGGGAGCAAAATTGTACCTCCAGTCTTTGATGTGTTAATTGATCTTCTCTTGCAGGCGAAAGGGACTGTGGTTCCGACTGAGGAAGATACTTCTCTGTATTCTGGGGTTGTATGTTGCCATTCCATTTCTCATCAAACTATGTCCTGGGATACAGGCCAAACTGATTTTCTTGAATTTCGGTAAGTACCATGTGCCCACTTTGCCTTGAATTTTAGTGAGAGTTCGTTTGCGTGATGATTTACGTGTTTTTATATCTACCACCCAGATCAAGAAATAGAGCATTTCTCTTATCCAGGAAGTTCCCTGTGTCCGTTCCCCGTTACAGGCTGCTGCAGGGACTGCATTGCCCTCCGGGGCTAACAGTTGTGTGCAAAGGTAACGCCTGCTTGGTGGGGGTCCTCCTTTAGTGGCAGTGGGTGAGGATGTTAACAGTGTTGTGTTGGAGGACCTCTGCCCTTGTGCCATCTAGGAGGCTCACTGTCCTTGGAAAAGTTGATCCCTGAAAGGTGACCACCTTAAACAAAAATAATTAGGACTATTTTCTTTAAAAAAAAAAAAAAATCAATCCAACATGCTTTGGTTTCTATGGAATTATATACTGACTCTATAGGTGTTGTAGTCTCCCTGAGTTCATTTAGACCTTGTGTGTTCCAAAGGTGGTTTGTTTTGGGGTTTTTTTTCCATGCTGTGTATTTACTTTTGTGCAAGTGGGAGGAGAAAGGTCCAGAAGTCTCAAGCTTAGGAAGTAGAAGGCAGAGGGTTCACAGGTACATAACTGTTGGGAATAATCCTCTTAAGGAGCATCATTTTATACCTACAAGATGAGGCGAGGAGGGAAGAGGCTGGGTCTTCGAGTGTTAGGGTTTGAAGATAGAACATGGTGCTTGGCACACAGCAGGTACTCCATAAGCGATGGCCTTCAGCTTGGTGTGCAGGTATGGGCAGCATCTGAACCAGTCAAGGTGGGCTCTGTGCATTTTTTTAGCTGTTGGTTTGCAAAGAGTAGGTTTGGACCTTATCTATTTGGAAGGAGAGATTTGAAAACTGGGGCTGATGCTGTGGGAAGAGGCAGCAGGGTTGCTGGTAGAGAGGAGGGAGGAGGAAGGAAGAGCATGAAGATGAGGGGAGGACAGACAGGAGGTGCTGAGATGGCTCACGTGTGTCTGTGGCCTGGGACAAGCAGGGTGAGGAGTGGTACTGGGGCCAGGTGTGTCAAGGCTCCAGAACCCTCTTCTGTGTGCTCCAGGCTCTGAAGGTGCCTGGGCATGCGAGTTCAGGTTCATGAAGTCTACAGTGGACTTAATCACAGAAACTAGGAAGTCACTGGCCAAAAAGGGCATTTCTGCTCTAAAGAGGAACAGTAGGATGAGGAAGAGAATTAGTAAGGTCAATGTTTAATACTTTGTAAATCTGAAGTAAGTTTTTTCCTTTGGTGTCTTAAAATGTGTGAAATATTTGTAGTATACCAAGAGGCATTTGATTTTCCTAATGGAAACGTAGCTGAACTTTGAGGAATTTACCTTACGTTTTTGTCAGCGTGAGAGGCACAAACTTAAAAGGAACTAACAACATAATAAAATCAAGGGAGTTTTGATTTTCTGACTTTAACCTTTAAGTGTCCATGGTCAGTCCAGCACAGAAGGGAGTTTGGGTTTAAATATAAACACGAAGCTACCGGGTTGTAGATACCCTGATGGCAGACATTAGGATGGACCCTGAATGACTTTTCCAACTCTATAGGCCTCTAAGGTGCCTTGGGCAGGTGCCTTTGCCCTATGGTGGGGTCCCAGCAAATATTTGAATTGAATTGCTTTTCTTCAGATCAGTTCTTTTGGGCTACTTTAGACACAGCCCACAAATGTTCCTCAGTTGGTTTCCTCATGAAATGGTAGGGTGTTGCACAGGAGCAGAACTTTGGGTTCTCTTAGCCCAGGCCCTTGCACACCCACAAGGAGATGCCAGTCGCTCACCCTTTTTCCACATGTCCACTGTGTGGCAGTGGGATCGCCTCCTGTAGCCGTTTTTAAAGGAGATTGTCTGGTTAACTATCTGTGCTGCCTGCCCTGTGGAGGAACGGGGGGCAGGTTCAGCCCATGGGGCTGGAGGGCCAGTGTGTTGGGATAGCACCTCCATTTTTGTCTCCTCAGAATGTGAGTCTTGATCCTGTAGATTTCCATTTGGACTCTAAAGGAAGTCTAAACAGTCTTTTGGGCCTCAGAACATAATAAAAAAATACATTCTCAAGTTTACACCAAATCTATCTGAAATCACATTCATACATCAGATAAATAAGCTATAGAAAAAGCATAGCCCATGTGATTTAAGGCATTATTCTACTTTAAAAATATTTTCATAAACAAAAACTACTTGAGCTTTCCAAAAACAGAAGATGAATGGAAAATCCCTGAATGGCAGTGAAGAAGTAAATGAAAGTCATTCTGAGGAAAGTGTTAATGTTGTTGCTTATCTGTCCATTTCCTGCTGGTTCCTTTTGTCTGAGTCTCTAGACATAGACATGAGTATATGCACTCTTCACTACTCGGGTTCGAAAGTGAGATTCCAGTGTCAGTGATGTTGGGTGATACCCAGTATTTTGTGGTCTTGAAGTTGAGATGACTTTTGTTGTTGTTGAATTGAAGTATAGTTGGCAAACTGTAGGATATTAATTTTAGGGGTGCAACACAGGTTTGACAGTTGTTTGCATTACTCAGTGCTCATTGCTGTAAGTGTGGTCACCGTCAGTCAGCCTGCTGACTTACTACAATAGTGTCGACTGTATTCCCTCTGCTGTACTTCTCATCTCCATGATGTGTGTATTTAACTGGAAGCTGGTGCCTTTTCTTTTTTTTTCTTTTTTTAAAAAATATTTTATTTATTTGACAGAGAGAAATCACAACTAGGCAGAGAAGCAGGCAGAAAGAGAGGAGGAAGCAGGCTCCCTGTGGAGCAGAGAGCCCGATGTGGGACTCGATCCCAGGACCCTGGGATCATGACCTGAGCCGAAGGCAGAGACTTTAACCCACTGAGCCACCCAGGCACCCCAGCTTGTGCCTTTTCATCTCCTTCCCCTATTTTGCCCATCTCCCCACCCCCTCCCCCTCTGGCAAGCACCAATTTGTTCTCTGTATTTGTGGGTCTGTTTCAGGTTTTTGTTTGTTTCAGTTTGCTTGTATCTTTGTTTTGTTTTTTAGATGCCACATGTAAGTGAAATCCTATGGTATTTGTCTTTCTCTGTCTGACTTATTTCACTTAGCATACATAATGCCCTTTAGGCCTACCCACATTGTCCCAAATGGCAAGATCTCATCCTTTTTTAATGGCTGAGTAATGAAACCTAGATAGATATCTTCTCTGCAGTTCTTTGCCCTCGGATCTAGAACCGTCTCTTGGTGAGAAGGAATGTTTCAGTGCAGAGGCCTGCACAGAACTGCTCCTCTCTCCACATTACCTTGGGCCTTTTTTGGGAAATAGGATAGATATATGAATTATGTATTTGTTTTTAAAGCGGAAAACCAGCCAGTCCTCTTCAACATTCTCCAGGATATTAATCCTTATGCATCCTCTTTCTCCTTTCTCTTAGCAGTCCCTTTTAACCCTTGATATCTTTCTTTCTTTCCTTTGAAATTTTTTTGTTTTTTTGACATACAGTATTACATTAGTTTCAAATACGTAACATCGTGGTGAGGCTATGCTCACCAGGAGTGTAGCCAGCATCTCTTACCATAAATGTGATTACAGTATCATTGACTATATTCCTCATGCCTTGCCTTTCATCCCTGTCACTTACTCATTCCAGATTTGGGCATCTGTACTTCCCACTTCCCTTCCTCTATTTTGCCCATCCTCCCATGCCTCTCCCCTCTGGCAATCATCAGCTTGTTCTCTGTTTACAAACAGATCAGGTCTGATTCTGCTTTTTGATTGTTTATTCATTTGTTTTTTGTTTTAGATTCCACATATGAGTGAAATCATATTTGTCTTTTTCTGTCTGACTTGTTTAACTTAGCATTATACCCTCTAGGTCCATCTATGTTGTCACAAAAGGCAAGGTATTGTCCTTTTTTATGGTTTTGTAATAATCGTGTGTGTGTGTGTGTGTGTGTGTGTGTGTGTACTACATTGTTCCTATCCATTTGTCTATCCATGGACACTTGGGTTTCTTCCGTATCTTGGCTATGGTAAATGATGCAGTAAATATGGGTGTGCATGTATCCTTCCAAATTAGTGTTTTCATTTTCTTTCTATTTTAATTTTTTAAAATATTTTATTTATTTATTTGACAGAGAGAGACTGAGAGAGGGATCACAAACAGGGCGGATGGGGGAAGGAGAAGCAGGCTTCCCACTAAGCAGGGAGCCCCACACAGGCTTGATCCCAGGATCCGGGCATCATGACCTGAGCTGAAGGCAGACACTTAATGCCTGAGCCACCCAGCTGCCCCAGTGTTTTCATTTTCTTTGGGTAAATATCTGGTAGTGGAATTATTGGATCATAACAGTATTTTTCTTTTTAATTTTTTGAGGAATTTCCCGACTGTTTTCCTTTCTTACCCCTTTTCTCTTATGGAAGCTCCCACAGCCCCCATAACAGTGTTAGAATTTGATACAACCCAGAGCCCTCTGCCCACCCCCTCTTATTGGCACCACGCCTCTTTCAGTGCTTCAGTTGACTGGGATGAGAGGTGGCCCAACATTTAAAATCCTCAGGCAGTTAGAAGTGTCCATTATGGCCAAGTAGCTGTAGCCTCTCACCCTGTTACGTATTTTGCAGATGGGCTAAAAGAGGGATGATAGACTAGGTCATTTTCCATTCAGTTGTATACTCACTGATTTATTCACTGACCACTGTTTGTGCAGGATCCTCTCTAAATCATGCCTGTTGGTATGTGGTTGCCAATATATGACAGTGCGGTCAGAGGGTGAATAATGAAAAATGGAAGGACAGGAAGCCAGAGATGGGATTAAAGCAGCTGGATGTGTCTTGCAGGCCTATGGGGACAGCAGCATGTGTATTGGGTTTCCGGTTGTACACTTAAGCTGTATGTGAGGCCGAACTTGTAGCGCTAGCAGTGAGGGGCTGGGTCACTGTCCCAGATGCCTCACTCCTGCCCCTGCTGTGTGCCCTGTGGGCTGCCTATGGGCCCTGTGCTGTGTCCTTGCTCCAGCCCTGAGGGTCATGGGGCCAAGGGATAACAGAAGTCAGGAGGCCCTGGTACCCAGCTGTGCCAGGCCAGCAGGAGTGATGTGTGTTCTGGCCTGGGCATGTCCTGCCACCCTCCTCCTGCACCCCTTGACCCTGTCTCTTTGTGGCATTTTGCTTACTCAGACTGGTAGTTACCAGTGGTTCCTCTGGCTACTCCTCTCAAGCTGCCTAACCCCTTGGACTGACCATGGACCTCACTCTCCGGCAGGGCCCAGGGGAAGGGAGGCACATGGGTGGCATCTGCTGGACTCAGTACATTCACTGCCTTCTTTTTCATGGTTATTTCTACAACAGAAGTAAGAGTGGACTGGAAGAGAAGTTTTGTGGAGTGAGGTCCTCCTGGAGGAGCATCTGGCTTCTTAGTTTCTAGATTTCTCAGGCCTGGAAGCTTTTGGGATTAGCTGCTAATCCTCATCAAACTCTTTTCACAGGTAGGGGGTTCTCTAGGAGCTGTGGGGTCATGTGGAAGTAGCTTGGCCACCTTCTCTCCCAACACAGAACCTGCTGAGGCCTGAGAGCTGAACCAGTGGAAGCCAAGTGCCCTCAGCCCTTGATGACACCCCCTTTCTGTTTGGCATGGGCGCTGGGGGTGGATAATTCCAGTCTCAGGAGCAGAATTAAGGGAATCTGGTGTATGGTTGAACAGTGGGCATGGAGTTGGGTTTTTTAGAGTTTTGTTGACGAAGTCATTTCACTTCACAGTTGTCAGTGGGCACATGAAGCTGCAGCCGTCAGTTCCCGCAGCATGGGACACTGTCCCAGAACGGCGACTGCAGGACTAGGTACCCACATCTGAAACAGCACGGAAAACAGAGGCCCTTGCCAGCCTTCTCTCTGGTCAGGAGCCTTCTCTGAGTCCCATTGCCAGAGTAAAATCTGACCTCCATAGCATGACTGCCCTGGCCCCCGGGAGCAGCTGTAACAAATACCACAAACTGCATGGCTTAAAACAACAAAAATTTTTCTCTCCTGCTTCTAGAGCCTGGAATCCTGAAATCAAGGTCTCAGCAGGCCTACGCTCCCTGAAACTCTGGGCATGGTCCTTCCTGGCCTCTCTGGGCCTCTGGTGGTGGCCAGGGGTCTGTGGTGTCCCTCAGCCTGTAGCTGCACAACTCCGGCCTCTGCCTCTGTCGTCTGCTGCAGCTGTCTCCTCCCAGTGTCTTTCCATTGTCTCCCTCTGCCCTTGTCTGTGTCTGTGTCCAAGTTTTCCCTTTTGATAGGGACTCCAGGTCTACTGGATTGAAGTCCACTGTATGACCTCACTTTAGCTTGATTATCTCTGTGCACACCCTATTTCCTTTTTTTTTTTCCTTTTTTATTTATAAGTTGTTTTTTTTTTTTATTTGTTTATTTACAGCATAACAATGTTCATTGTTTTGGCATCACACCCAGTGCTCCATGCAGTACATGCCCTCCCTATTACCCACCACCTTGTTCCTCAACCTCCCACCCCCCCGCCCCTTCAAAACCCTCTGGTTGTTTTTCAGAGTCCATAGTCTCTCATGGTTCATCTCCCCTTCCAGTTTCCCTCAACTCCCTCTCCTCTCCATCTCCCCATGTCCTCCATGATATCTGTTATGCTCCACAAATAAGTGAGACCATATGATACTTGACTCTCTCTGCTTGACTTATTTCGCTCAGCATAATCTCTTCCAGTCCTGTCCATGTTGCTACAAAAGGTGGGTATTCATCCTTTCTGATGGAGGCATAATACTCCATTGTGTATATGGCCCACATCTTCCTTATCCATTCATCCGTTGAAGGGCATCTTGGTTCTTTCCACAGTTTGGCGACCGTAGCCATTGCTGCAATAAACATTGGGGTACAGATGGCCCTTCTTTTCACTACATCTGTATCTTTGGGGTAAATACCCAGTAGTGCAATTGCAGGGTCATAGGGAAGCTCTAGTCTTAATTTCTTGAGGAATCTCCACACTGTTCTCCAAAGTGGCTGCACTAACTTGCATTCCCACCAACAGTGGAAGAGGGTTCCCCTTTCTCCACATCCTCTCCAACACACGTTGTTTCCTGTCTTGCTAATTTTGGCCATTCGCACACCCTATTTCCAAATAAGGTCACATATGATGGGCTGGGGGTTGGGACATCAGTGTATCTTTCAGTGTATCCTGAAAAGGACATGAGGGCCAGTTAGTATTAGAGCCATTCACCTTTCTTCCTTCGTGTTTGATTAGTCAAGGGTGCGGGCTGTGGGGTCAGGCTGCCTGGGTGCAAGTCCCAGGTCTGTGGGACTCTAGCAAGGTAAAACTCCCTAGCTTGCTAGAACAAGAGCTCTGAAGTGGAAGCGGTGGGGTGCACATCACAGGAGGCCCTGCAGGAGGGTGCGCACGTGCGGGTCTGGCATGGCGAGAGCACCAGGACGTGCGGTGTCACCTCCTTTGATGGCCCTTTTTCTTTTGAGAGAAAGTCATAAAGTCTAAAATATTTAGCCCCCGCCCCCTTGGGGAAGGGGTGGATTAAGAAGCTGAAGGTACAAATGGCAGCCCTCTTGGGAGGATTTATCTCCTTGCATGGTCTGAAATGCTCAGGGAATTTCTGGGGAAGGAGCATGAGTGGGTATTTCATTTCTTCAGCAAACGTGTAGTGAGCTGCAGTGGGCATTGGAGGAGTGAGAGCTAAATGTGCAGGTGTGTGGCAGGAGAGTGCTCAGGTGGAGAGGACAGCAAGTGCAAAGGCCTCGAGGGAGGAGATCAAAGGCCGTGTCTTAGGAACAGGACGGTAGTAGGAGATGAGCACGTTTGGCTTTTGTGCCATGTAGATATGTACGATTATGTAATGAAACTGCTCTCTTCACCAAAGGAATCTGTACGGTGTTGTGTGACTCCCTCATTACAAGGTGGGATTGGTTAGAGGCCAGGACCATCCTGCTGTTTGTCACTACCCTCTTTGGGAGTTGCCATTTGATAAAGTGAGTAAATCTCACCTCAAGGCTCTTAGGTTTTGGGTTTTTTTTTTTTAGATTTTTATTTATTTATTTATTTATTTGACAGAGGGAGAGAGAGAGCGCGCGGACAAATAGGCAGAGAGGCAGGCAGAGAGGTGGGGGTGAAGCAAGCTCCCTGCTGAGCAAAGAGCCCGATTCAGAACTCGATCCCGGGATCCTGAGATCATAATCTGAGCTGAAGGCAGAGGCTTAACCCACTGAGCCACTCAGGCACTCCAGGTTTTTGGTTTTGGGGTTTTTTTTTAACGTTTTTTGATCTTTGGGGTACCTGGGTGGCTCAGTCGATTGAGCATCCAACTCTTGGTTTCAGTTCAAGCCATGATCTCAGGGACATGAGATCGAGCCCTGTGCTTGGCTCCACACTGGGCTTGGAGCCTGTTTAAGATTCTCTCTCTCCCTCTCCCCTCCCCTGCATCCTGTTTGCATGCTAGCTCTCTCTCTCTCTCAAAAAAATTTTTTTAACTTTTGACTAAACATAGCTTTAAACATTATGCTCACCACAAGCAGTAGAAGTGCAACAGTATATAAAGGAAATATCCCTCACCTGCCCATGCATGCCTGCATGTGTGTGTGTGCACACACTCACTTTGGTAACAGCCTGGCTTATGTCTTCCTTTATTTCTTTCTGAGTCCCATATGGGTTACGATGTTGAGTACGTTTGCTTGTTTTCACTGTAACTTTTGGACTGTGCAGCATATGTGGCGATCTCATTCCTTCTCTGTTCTTCTACCTATAGTTCATGGACATTCCTCCATGGCGGTGGGTCTCTGTTGGTCTCCAGCTAATGGTCCCTAGATTTTCCATAGTGTGGGCACGTTATAGAATTCTGCTCTGTTGGCAGGTGACCTATTATATGTAGACCTCCTGTTGCACGGTTCCATTTGGTGTCACTCAACTCTAGATGGGCTCTGTGGATTCCCTGCACCTGGACCTCATCTTTTGCTGTCCTGTCTGCATGAAGTGAGAACACTAGAAACTTCAGGACCCCACTAACCAACTCACACCTGCATTCACTTGGTTACTGAGCCCTGTGGCCTTGGCTCCAGAACGCCACCCATCTGTCACCTTTCCCACTGTTCCTCCTCCCCACAACCACCCAGGTTCCAACTTCATCTGTCGCTTAGCCAGAGCTGGCTGGCCTCCCCATCTCCAGCCTCTCTCATGGCCAGGATGTCCCTCAGGTCCCTCAGGGATCTTTTCTTCCCTCACTTGTGCCTTCTCAGGGGGTCCATCTGTACTCAGACCTCGTCCTTGCTAGAGGATGTGCAGGTGTGCCCACAGCGTTCCAGCGCTTGCTCACCCAGCTCTGCATCTGAGGCCGGAAGGCCCTGCATACCTGGCAATCTTGGATTGGAAAAGACTTGGCACTTCCTGAGAGCTTCGCCTCTGCTGTGTGCACATGTGTACATGTGTGTGTCCATCTGCCCCACTAATCCTGGTTTCCATCTCTTTCTCCTCCACAGTGAGGGTTCCCTATTTCATTGACTTGAAAAAACCGCAGGATCAAGGTTTGAATCACACGTGTAATTACTACCTCGAGCCAGAGGAAGACGTGACCATTGGAGTCTGGTGAGTGCCCAGCAGTATGACCAGTGTTGTCCAAGATCATCACTTGTTTTTATCCTCCCGCTCTCCGTTTCCAAAACAGAGATGTTGGCTAAATTTGATCCTAATGGAGCACAATGAGATGGCACCAAATCTGTTCTTAGGTTTTCAAGCACCGATGGCTTTAAACCAGGCTGTTTGTGGAAGGGAGCCTTATTTCCAGGGGGAAAAAAGAGTATGAGCATAGAAGCGCAAGCACAAATTTGAGTACACCCTTTCTTCTCAGAGAAGGGGATGTTTAGACATTGAAAACAGCTGGATTTCTTTCATAAGCAGTGCTTCTAGCCACTGATGTGTTTGCGCTCTTCTTGTATTGACTTTTTTGAGCCACAAATTTAAATTGGACTTAATTAAACTCTATGACTTCTTTCTGTCTCCTTAGAATATGTTTTTTTCCTTTTCCCTATGGACGAGTTGGTGTTTCTGAAAACTAAATTAAAATTGACCAACTTTTCTGTGCCATTTTCTTTCTTCCCTCAGAAGCAGCTTGGCATCATTACCCCTTTGTGTAGCTAGGTTTCTCTTTCAGCAGCCATGATGTCTCTCTGCCCTCGCAGAAAACTGCTGTGTATGTGAGATGCTTCTAAACAAAATGCTGTGAGTGGCTTCCCAGTGTGGGCTGTGAGGAGGTTCAGCCGTATCTAATGGTCCTGGGTAGAGAACATAAAATGGGAAGGGAGATTATTGTTCTAGGAGTTAATGCTGGGACTAGGCTTTTGTTATTTCTGGTTTAATTTAATCTTATATTTACTGACCAGTATGTGTGCATGGGACACTTTGTTCTTGTGTCCTCAGTCAGAAGCTTGATGTGTTTTGCTCAGAGCTGTTTGGCAGGGAATTGGTCGGCCCTCCTGCCAATTAGTGTGGTCTATGCTTTGAGACACTGACGGGGTTGTTAGTAGGGTCCTCTTTTTTGGGTAGTGGTTAGGATGGTCTATTGTGGGAGGAATGTTTATGGTGCTGATACTTAGGCTGACAGCTCCCGCAGCCATCACCCATGAAGATTGCCCTTAGTGGCAGCAATGGCGAGACTCAAGTTAGTGACAGCCAGGCTGTGTGCTGCTGGGCTGCGGCTGGCCTACCCAGGTCTGCTCCCTGTACTGTTGTGAGGACGCTGTGGGCCCTGAGGCAGCGGTAGGCCTTGTTCTTCACACCCTCTCTGTGGGTGTAATCTCTCAATCTGGCAGGGGGCAGGAGAGCCCTGGGAATAGGGTCCCTCTCCTGGCTAGGAGCTTCCCGGGCCCTTCTTAAGAGTACCAGGTTTGGGGCAGGCTGGCTCCTTGATGTAATCAGCATCAGGACCTTTAAAATGTGCCTTTTGGTCCCATGGGTTTATAATTGTCAAAGAGTGATCTTTATGGTCAGAACCACCCAAAATGCGATCCTCTGGAACGGGTTAAAGAAACATTAGAAGTGAAATGCTGAGGGGCACCTGGGGGCTCAGTTGGTAAGTATCCGACTGTTGAATTCAGCTCAGGTTGTGATCTCAGGGTTATGAGATCGAGCCCTATGTCACGCTCCGCACTGGGTGTGGAGTCTGCTTAAGATTCTCTCTCTACCCCTCCCTCCTCTACCTTCTAAAAAAAAAAAGAAGTGATAAAACTGAAACTTAGGAGTTAGGAAATTTAAAAATGGCTATTTAATATTTTCAAGCATTCTTGCTAATAAATGTGAATATGTTTTATAGAAAAACCTTATTCATTCAAACCCTCCCCAGCAATTAACAGTATTTGATGTGGATGGACTTCACATTAACTGGAGCATCTCCCTGAGGGAGAGTTCTGGCCAGAGAGACTGAGTGCACTTGCCTGGCCAGCTGTGGGATGAACTGGGCTGACACCAATCCATCCATGCAGCATGTTGGCTTGTAGCGTCTCCCCCTCCAGAGATGGGTCTGCTCCCAGGTGCCTTGTGAGCAGGCTCTAGAAACGGTGCTGTAAGGATGTCCAGCTTCTGGTCCAGCTTGTAAAGATCAGTGTCACTTAATTATCACCTCTGACACCATGAACTCTTTTAAGTACGTTGTGAGTTAACTTGTTTACAGGTTAGACTGGATAGTCTAAGATGGCAGAAGACATAGTTTGGTCTGGTCCCAGGGATTCAACTAGATAGCTCTCAAATCATTCTGAACACCTGCAAACTCAGCCAGAGATCTAAGAAAAGAATAGCTGCAACTCTACAAATAGAAAAGTGACCACTTTTTGCAAGGGTGTGGAGAAGTGAGTCCAAGATGATATATGGGAAGGTAAACCGTGGGCAGAGGGAGCCCCTGTAAGCCAGCTACTGGAGTGATAGAGCAGCAGAACACAAAATTGGAACTTTTAGAAGGCTGCTTCGGTAAGGGACATACCTGCCTGACAGGTGCTCGGATCAGATGGCAAAGTGGGAAGGAATCCTACGTGGGACAGTGTGGTCTCAGGATCCTCGGGGTCACAGGAAGACTGAGGATGCCTCTGTGTGGCAGAGTTCCCAGACATCAGAGAGGGGAAGCTGGTTGCCATCAGTGAGCCCAGGAGTAGGCTTTCAGCTCAGGGTTGCCTATCCCATGAACTGTGGCATGGTTGGGCGACTGCTCTCCAAGCAGGGGCCACAAAAGTGGCAGAGCCGTGGAGAGACCCTCTTTCTCCTTCTACGGAGGAGAAGCGCCAGTGCACTCCACAGGAGTCTGCAGGGTTTGGAGACTCCAAATGGGGTCGCATGCCTGAGATAGAAACACTTGGTCACAGGGTAGATGAGCACATAGTGTGAACCGAGACCCCAGAGACAGGAGTGACTGACTGCTTTTCCCTGAGAGCGGACTGAGGAGGTGGGCCCTGTGGCCCAGAGACTGAGAGGCTGCCATTTTCATTCTCCTCCTCTAAAACTGCGCAGGAATCCTTCAGGGAACAAAAGCCACACTGAGCAATCAGAGCAGATTACTTAGCCTGGCCCCTGGCAAGGGCAGTGCAATTCTGCCCAGGGGCAAAGACACCTGAGAATCTGCACAACAGTCCCCTCCCCCAGAAGACCAGCAAGGACACCTGGCTAGGACCCAAGTTTACCGATCACACAGAACTTCAAAACTCCAGTGCTACTGGAAAATAGTATATAGAATTCGTGGTTTTTGCCCCATGATTCTTTAGTCTTTCAGTATTATTTTTCTCCTCTTTCCTTTTCAACCTCTTTCTTACTTTATCAACTCTTTTTAAATCCTTTTGTTTTCATTTTTATAGTTACAGTCTATTCTTTTGTTATATTTTATTTTTGTATATATATATAAGTTTCTCTTTACAATTTTGGGATGCAGTTTCTTCTAACCAACAGTCCAAAATACACCCAGAATCTAGTGTATGGCTCTGTTCTCTTCACTGTCTAACTGTATTCTCTCTTTTTTTCTTGTTTTTTTTTTTTTAATTTTTAAAGTCTTTTTAATTTTCAGTTATAGTTATGTTCTGTTCTTTCATTGTATTTAATTTTATTTTTGTACATATATGTTTTTCTTCTTTTACAATTTTGGGATCTAATTTTCTAACAAACAGACCAAAATACAAACAGGATCCACTCTATTGGTCTCTTCTGATCACATGTCTGAGTATATTCTCTCCCCCCCGCCCCATTTTTGGGTCTTTTCTTATTCGTAGTGTATATTTCTCTGAGTTTGTGTTGCCATTTTAGTGTTTTGCTCTCTCGTTCATCTGTTCTTCTCTGGAGAGAATGACAAGACAAAAAACTCACCTAAAAAAGAACAAGAGGCCATACTGACTGCCAGGGTCCTAATCAGTATGGATGTAAGTGAGGTGTCAGGACTAGAGTTCAGAATAACAATTATAAAGATATTAGCTAGGGTTGAAAAAAAGCATAGAAGACACTAGAAAATCCCTTTCTGGAGAAATAAAAGAGCTAAAATCTAATCAAGTCAAAATCAAAAGGTTATGAATGAGATGCAATAAAAAATGGAGTCTCTGTCAGGATAAATGAGGCAGTAGAGAGAAATAGTGATATAGAAGACAAAATGATGGAAAATAAAGAAGCTGAGAAAGAGAGATAAACAACTACTGGACCATGAGAAGAGAATTTGAAAGATAAGTGATACCATAAAATGAAACAATTTTAGAATAATCGGGATCCCAGAAGAAGAGGAAAAGGAGGGGCAGAAAGTATACTGGAGCAAATTATAGCAGAGAACTTCCCTAACGTGGGGAAGGAAACAAGCATCCAAGTCCAGGAGGCACAGAGAACCTCCCCTCAAAAATCAATAAAAATAGGATAACAACCCGACATATAATAGTGAAACTTGCAAATCTCAAAGACAAAATCCTGAAGGCAGCTCAGGGTAATAAGTCCATAACCTATAAGGGTAGAAACATTAGACTTCCAGCAAACCTATCCACAGAGACCTGGCAGTCCAGAAAGGACTGGCATGATCTATTCAGCATGCTAAATGAGAAGAATATGGAGCTGAGACTATTTTATCCAACTAGGATGTCATTCAAAAGAGGAGAGATAAAGAGCTTCCAGGATAAACAAACAGAAACTAAAAGAATTTGTGACACTAAGCCACCCTAGCAAGAAATATTAAAAGGGATCCTTTAAGTGAAGAGAGAGCCCAAAAGTAATGAACAGAGACAATATACAGAAAGAGTGAATTTACAGGTAATAAAAAGCCACTAAATTCATAACTTTCAGTAATTTCTCTGAATATAAATGGGCTAATTACCCAAATCAAAAGAAACAGTGTCATATTCGATAAAGAAGCAACCCGTCCATATGCTGTTTGCAAGAGATTCATTTTAGGCCCACAGGCACCTCCAGCTTGAAAGTGAGGGGGTGGAAAACCATTTATCATGCTAATAAACATAAAAAAAAAACAAACTGGGGTGGCAATCTTTATGTCAGACAAATTAGATTTTAAGCCAAAGGATGTAATAAGAGATGAGGAAGGACACTATATCATAATTAAAGGTTCTATACAGTGAGAAGATCTAACAGTTGTAAACATTTATACCCTGACACAGGACCAGCCAATTATATAAACCAATTAATAACAAAATTAGACTAACACATTTATAATAATATAATAATAGTAAAGGACTTTATTATTTTTCAAGAGAATTTGTTTATTTATTTGACAGAGAGAGAGAACACAGGGAGGCGGAGCAGGCTCCCTACTGAGCAGAGAGCCTTATGTGGGGCTTAATCCCAGACCCTGAGATCGTGCCGTGAGCTGAAGGCAGATGCTTAAATGACTGAAACACCTAGGTGCTCTAATAGTAGGGGACTTTAACACCCCACTCACTGCAACAGATAGATCATCTAAGCAGGTTAACAAGGAAGCAAGGGCTTTGAATGACATACTGGACTGTACTTTACAGATATATTCAGAGCATTCCGTCCTAAAGCAAAAGAATACACATTCTTCTCATGTGCACGTGGAACATTCTCCACAAAACACATACTCAACTCTGGTACTCAACCAGTACCAGAAAATTGAGATTATTCCATGCATATCTTTGGACCATAATGCTTTGAACCTGGAGCTCAATCACAAGAGGAAATTTGGTAAAAACTCAAATACCTGGAGTCTAAAGAGCATCCTACTAAAAAATGAATGAGTCATCCAGGAAGTTAAAGAAGAATTTAAGAATTCATGGAAACTAATGAAAATGAAAACACAACTGTTCCAAAACTTTGGGATGCGGCAAAGGTGGTCCTAAGAGGGAAGTATATAGCAATAGAAACCTTTCTCAAGAAACAAGAAAGGTCTCAAATATATAACATAATCCTACACCTAGAGGAGCGGGGGTGAGGGGGAATCCAGCAAATAAAGCCTAAATCAAGCTGAAGGGAAATGATAAAGATTAGACCAGAAATCAATGAAATAGAAACCAAAAAAACAGTAGAACAGATCAACAAAACTGGGAACTTGTTTTCTTATCCAAAAGAAAAGAAAGAGCACACAAATCAATAAAATCATGAATGAAAGAGGAGAGATCACAACCAACACTGAAGAAATACAATTATAAGAACGTATTATGAGGCAACTATATGCCAGCAAATTAGGCAATCCAGAAGAAATATGTACATTCCCAGAGACATATAAACTACCAAAACTGAAACAGGAAGAAATAGAAAAACCAAACAGATCCATAACCAGCAAGGAAATTGAAGCAGTAATTAAAAATCTCCCAAAAAACTAGAGTCCAGGGCCAGATGGCCTCCCAGGGGAATTCTAACAAACAGTTAAAGAAGAATTAATACCTATTCTTCTGAAGCTGTTTCAAAACATAAAATGGAAGGAAAACTTCCAAACTCATTCAATGAGGCCAGCATTACCCTGATCACAAAACTGGACAAATACTCCACCAAAATGAGAATTACAGACCAGTGTCCCTGATGCACATGGATGCAGAAATTCTCACCAAAATACTAGCCAGTAGGATCCAACAGTACATTAAAAGTTTTATTCACCATGACCAAGTGGGATTTATTCCTAGACTGCAAGGGTGGTTCAACATCGTCAAATCAATCAGTGTGTCAGACTATGTTAATATAAGAAAGGCAAGAACTATTGATCCTGTCAATTGATCCAGAAAAAGCATTTGACAAAATACAGCATCCTTTCTTGATTAAAGCTCTCCATAGTGTAGAGATAGAGGGAACATACCTCAATATCATAAAAGCCATCTATTAAAAGCCCACAGTGAATATCATTATCAATGGAGTAGAACTGAGAGCTTTTCCCCTAAGGTCAGGAACATGACAGAGATGCCCACTCTCACCACTATTATTCAGCATAGTACTAGAAGTCCTAGGCAGTCAGAGAACGAAAAGAAATAAAAGACATTCACATTGGCAAAGAGGAAGTCACACTCTCTCTCTCTTCATAGATGACATGATACTTCATGTGGGAAATCCAAACGACTCCACCCCAAAATTACTAGAACTCATACGGCAGTTCAGCAAAGTGGCAGGATACAAAATCAGTGCACTGAAATCAGTTGCATTTGTATACACTAATGATGAAACAGAGAAAGAGAAGTCAAGGAATCAATTCATGTTTTCAATAGCACCAAAAACCATAGACACTTGGAATAAACCTAACCAAAGAGGTAAATAATGTATACTCTAGAAACTATAGAACACTTATGAAAGAAATTGAGGAAGACACAAAGAGATGGAAAAACGTTCCATGCTCATGGATTGGAAGAATAAACATTGTTGAAATGTCTATGCTACCCAGAGCAATCTACACATTCAGAGCAATCCCTATCAAAATACTGTTGGCATTTTCACAGAGCTGAAAAAAATAATCCTAAAATTTATATAGAACTAGAAAAGACCCTGAATGACTAGAGGACTATTAAAAAAGAAAACCAAAGCTGGGGCATCACAATGCCTGATTTCAAGCTATATTACAAAGCTGTGATCATCAAGACAGTATGGTACTGGCACAGAAACAGACACATAGATCAATGAAACAGAATACAGAGCCAAGAAATGGATCCTCGATTCTATGGTCAAGTAATCTCAGACAAAGCAGGAAAGAATATCCAATGGAAAAAAAAGAAGTCTCTTCAATAAGTGGTGCTGGGAAAACTGGACAGCCACATGCAGAAGAATGAAACTGAACCATTCTCTTATACCATATATTATGTATTATGTATGTATATATGTTATGTATGTATATATTACATATATATGTAATACCATGTATTACCATACAAAAAGATAAACACAAAATGGTTGAAAGAACTCAATGTGAGACAGGAATCCATCAAAACCATGGAGGAGATCACAGCCAGCAACCTCTTCGACCTCAGCCACAGCAACTTCTGCTAGACATGTCTCTGATAGAAAAGGAAACAAAAGCAAAAAAGAACTACTGGGACTTCATCAAGATATAAAGTTCTGCACAGCAAAGGAAACAGTGAACAAAACTAAAAGGCAACCTACATTATGGGAAAAGATTTTACAAATGACATATCAGATAAAGGGCCTGTATCCAAGATATATAAAGAACTTATCAAACTCATCATGCAAAAAACAAATAATCCAGTCAAAAATGGGCAGAAGACATGAACAGACATTTCTTCAAAGAAGACATACAAATGGTCAACAGACACATGAAGAAATGTTCCATATCACTTGGCATCATGGAAATATACTTCAAAACCACAATGAGATACCACCTTACACTAGTCAGAATAGCCAAAATTAACCAGACTGGAAACAACAAATGTTGATGAGGATGTGGAAAAAGGGGAACCCTCTTAACACTGTTGCTGGGAATGCAAGCTGGTGCAGCCACTCTGGAAAACAGTATGGAGGTTCCTCAAAAAGTTGAAAGTAGAGGTACCCTACGACCCAGTAATTGTACTACTAGGTATTTATCCAAAGGATACAAACGGTGATTTGAAGGGGCATTAAGCAGCCCAATGTTCATAGCAGCAATGTCCACAATAAACAAACTATGAGAACAGCCCAGATGTCCAGTCACAGATCAATGGGTAAAGAAGATGTGGTATATAAAATGGAATACTACTCATGTATCAGAAAGTATGAATACTCACTATTTACATGGACGTAGATATAACTGGAGGGTATTCTAAGCAGAATAAGTCAGTAAGAGAAAGACAATTATCATATGATTTCACTCATATGTGGAATTTAAGAAGCAAAACAGAGGATCATAAGGGAAGAGAGGAAAAAAGAAAGACAAAATCAGAGAGGGAGACAAATCATAAGAGACTTAATTATAGGAAACAAACTGAGGGTTGCTGGAGGGGAGGTGGGTGGGGGGATGGGGTAACTGGGTGATAGACATTAAGGAGGGCACGTGATGCAGTCAAATGCTCTACCCCTGAGCTATACCCCCAAGGAGGGCACGTGATGTAATGAGCATCATGTGTTATATAAGATTGATCAATCACTGACCTCTACCTCTGAAACTAATAATATATGTTAATTAATTGAATTTAGATAAAAATAAAAAATAGTGTACAGCTTAATAATATGGGTATGTATGAGGGGAAATGATCTTATCTAGCTAGTATTTATTAAGCAGTCATTCTGTGTGAGGCCCAGATGAGGTCCTGGTGAACGAGCCAGACTAGATCTTACCTTACAGAATGTCCAGTTCACATGGGAGAAACTCCACCCCCAGCCCCAGCCCCTGCCTACCTGCTAACACAGCGAGCTTCTGTGGCCCAGAGGGGCCCAGGTGTGAGTGAGGAAATCTCCTACCAAGGCTGTCAGAAGCCATCACTGTAGCTTGGAGTTCTGTAGTTATTTCTTCTGCCTGCCACCGCCCCCCCACCCCCCACCACCACCTGGCCTGCTCTGTGCTCAGTTGTGACTCTGATCCTGTGTCATTCTGTCAACAGTCATCCTCATCTGATCATTCCACTCCACTCTGCTTCTGTTTCCAGGCACACTGTTCCCGCTGTCTGGTGGAAGGACGCCCAGGGAAAGGACCAGATGTGGTACGAGGATGCCTTGGCCTCCAGCCACCCTATCATCCTGTACCTGCATGGGAATGCAGGCACAAGGTGAGGAACAAGAGCCTGTGTAGCATATCCTCCCCTCAGTGCTGGCCCGGTCTGGTCTGTTGACCCACCGCAGTGAGGGAGTATACAGGCAGTGGGGCCGTGGGGCATCCTGAGAACACAGGAAATGGCAGAGTTTATGGGATTTGGGGGAAAGGGGTCAGGGTGAAACTCCCATGAAGCAGTGTTCCCACAAGCTCAGAGCAGAGCAGAGCTGTATGGAAGGTGGGCCCAGGTGCAGGTTCCTTGGGAAACCACCCCCACTCCCCATGTTAAACAGATGTGGGAGTCTGTGTCCAGATACCCCTTATCTGGGGCTCCCACCTGGGTGGGATGGAGGAGCCTGCATCACGTCACCCAGATCCTCAGCCAAAGTGGGGCGTTTCCTTCTTCTTGACATAATCTGAAGGGCAAAGTGAGGGCCAGTGATTTAGGGAATCCGGTTTCTCAGTGAGTAAGCAGCGGTTGTTCCTCAGAGGGCTTGTCGTGATACTTCAGGGTGGCAGCGCCCCTGGGGAATGCTGTCTCCTGTTCCCCAGCCTTGTGTGTCAGCCCAGGCTGAGGGTCGCAGGCAGGCTGGCCCCTTCTCGCTGGCAGGCATGCCCTTCTGGGGGTAGGGGGACGCACACTTCTGGCAAGGGGCAGTGAGTGCTGAGGAGGAGTCGGGGTGACATCGAAGGAAGGATGGCTGAAAGCACAAAGAGGCCAGAGGGACCCCAGCTGAATGTTACACAGATAAACTCATCCATGCAGGCCGCCCCACCATGCTGTCGGGTTGGGTGATGAGTGTGAGTTCTGTCTCACGGTAAGTTCTGTCTGCGGTAAGCCAGCAATGCCAGTGTATCCTGCCAGGTGTGGCTGAGGCCCTGTCTGTGGCAAGCCGTTGCTCAAGTTTATCCCAGAAGATTTTCAAGAGTGTCTTTAGGGAACCCTCCTACACTGTTGGTGGGACTGCAAGCTGGTGCAGCCACTCTGGAAAACAGCATGGAGTTTTTCAAAAAGTTGAAAATTGAGCTACCCTATGACCCCGCAATTGCACTACTGGGTATTTACCCTAAAGATACAAACGTAGTGATCCAAAGGGACACATGCACCCGAATGTTTATAGCAGCAATGTCTACAATAGCCAAACTATGGAAAGAACCCAGATGTCCATCAACAGATGAATGGATAAAGAAGAAGTGGTATATAGATAGATAGATAAATAGATAGATACATAGGAATACTATACAGCCATCAAAAGAAATGAAATCTTGCCATTTGTGATGATGTGGATGGAACTAGAGGGTATTATGCTTAGTGAAATAAGTCAATCGGAGAAAGACAACTATCATATGATCTCCCTGATATGAGGAAGTAAAGATGCAATGTGGGGGGTTTGGGGGGTAGGAAAAGAATAAATGAAACAAGATGGGATCGGGAGGGAGGCAAACCATAAGTGACTCTTAATCTCACAAAACAAACTGAGGGTTGCCGGGGTTAGGGGGGTAGGGAGAGGGTGTCGGGGTTATGGACCTTGGGGAGGGTATGTGCGGTGGTGAGCGCTGTGAAGTGTGTAAACCTGGCGATTCACAGACCTGTTCCCCTGAGTCTAATAATACATTTATGTTTATAAAAAAAATAAAAAATTAAAAAAAAAAAAGAGTGTCTTTAGGGGTGCCTGGGTGGCTAAGTCTTTGGTTAAGCAGCGGCCTTCAGTTCAGGTCATGATCTCAGGGTCTTGGGCCCTGTGTCAGACTCCCAGCTCAGCGTGTAGTCTGCTCCTCCCTTTTCTTCTGCTCCTCCCCCTGCTCATGCACTCATGCTCACTCTCTCTCTCTCATGTCTGTAATGGCATGTCGTTCACGTTCACTGGGAATTGGCTTTTTCTGCCCACATCACTGGCCTTGTTCAGAAGAATCCCTGGGAGAGCAGCATGGGTGAAGGAGGAGGTACATTTTCTGAACAGAGCATTGTCTGAGAACCCCCAGGAAGGCCACTGTTTTTGCAGCTTCACTAGGGCACGTGAGGGAGCCAGCAGGAGCTGGCAGGAGGCAGGGCTGCTGTAGACCCGGGTGAGGGTCAGCTTGGCGCCTAGCCGCAGTGCTGGGGGCATGTCATTTTGTAAGCAGAACCAACGAGGACATGAATTCGTAGGCCTTGTGGTTTTAGGGGTGGGGGGCAAGCAGACGGTGTCTCTCAGCGATGTCGGGGCGGCGGGGCTGCATAGTGGACACCACAGGAAATCCAGGAAGTGTGGGCCGCAAGGGTGCTTTGTGAGGCTGCAGAGCGCTCAGCTGCTGAATCATGTGTGCACTTGGCAATTTGCTTTCTTCTTTGTCTGGGACAAGCTACAGTGGGTTTCTCTTCTGCTTTTCAAAGGGCAAGTGATTATAACCACTCTGCTAGCATCTTCCTATAAATGAGAAAGTTTTATAGTTTACTGGGAATAAGGTTCAATTAAGCAATGCCAGTCATATGGTAAAAAAGGCAAAGTCTGCCTAAACTTCAGGTTTGAAGGAGCCCCGTGACTCGGAAAGTCTTGCTGTCCTCTCCCCCGTCTCCAGAGAGACCCCCCCTTGGCCTGGCAGAATTACAGCAGCTCTGTCTCCCCAAGAGCCAGTGTCTGGCTACCACTGTGCACTCTTCTTCTTCTTTTTTTTTTTTACCCCTCTTCTTTTCGCTCAAAGTGGGGAATTTGAACAATCTAGACAAGACATCAAAACATGTACTTCTCCAAAGATAACTGAAAACATTTTTCAGTATTTCTTTCTGGTCCTGAAACTTATTCCCTTGTATTTCTGTGGCCACACTACATTGGTTTTCCTTCTTTGTCTCATCCCTGTCTCTCTCGGGGATACTCCTTGCCCTCCCCACCCACAAACACACACACAGCAAAGTGGCCAGGGTGCTCAGTATACAAAAAGAAAACTGCTGAGAAGTCTGGAGAGGGTGAGCTCACTCTCTAACATGCTTTCCTTCCTGAAGTCACCCCGTTCCCACTTTGGTGTCTGTCCACAGTAATAGCCGACCAATAGCTGGACAAAGTGTGAGAAGGGATAGATATACTCGGACAAAGAAGTATAGACACACAAAACACTTTGGATGCATGAAAGCCTGTTTAGCATCTGTAATAGGAAGTGACCCCAACACACTAATCTGTGGGTGCGGGGCTGGGAGATGATCAGGGCCCCTCTGAAGATGGCTGGGCTGTAATTGTCAAACTTACGCTCACACACAACTTCCATCCAGCAGTTCCGTGTGTAGGAACATATGGAGCACATGTGTGCAGGAGGACATCAGCACGGGCTGGCCATGGCAGCAAAACTTAGATTCACAGCAGGTAGGAGAGGGTCACAACGATTGCAAGATAAGGAAGGTGAACCGCCGCTAAGACGAGTCCTGGAAGTTGGCTGTGCGTTACTGAGTGACAAGGGAGAGGCAGTAGAGTGTGCAGGTCGAGGAAAGAAGTGCCTTCACTTCTGCCCCATGCTGGTCACCAGGAGGCTGAGGGAGGGGCTAGATGCTGGGCAGCAGTTGGGGGGCTTGCTGTGTATCCTCTGTATCTTCTGAATTTTGTGTTGTTCCTATGTGTTAGTCAAAAATAGAAGTAAGGGGGTGCCTGGGTGGCTCAGTAGGTTAAAGCCTCTGCCTTCGGCTCAGGTCATGATCCCAGGGTCCTGGGATCGAGCCCCGCATCAGGCTCTCTGCTCAGCAGGGAGCCTGCTTCCTCCTCTCTCTCTGCCTACCTCTCTGCCTACTTGTGATGTCTGTCAAATAAATAAATAAAATCTTTAAAAAAAAAAATAGAAGTAAGATGATAATTAAGAAATATCCCCAAAGTGCTAAGACTATCTCTTCCTTGTCACGGTATTGCCAGAAACAAGCATGAAGCTGCTCTGATGCAGTGTAGAAGAGGTCACCTGTGCCCCAGTGACCCTCTCTATGAATTTGGGGACCAAGCCACTAAGGACCCAGACACTCTAGTACTGACCCTGGGGGCCTGCCTTTTTGAGAAGATGTGCTAACACCCATTCTTGTTTCCTTTTCCCTGACTCTCTAGAGGAGGCGACCACCGGGTGGAACTTTACAAGGTAGGTGAAGATGGCACACAATGTATGACGGACAGAGTGGTGTCCATAGGCTACCTGATGGGCAGAGTGGTGTACACAGTGTGATTTCAGGAGAGCGGCATACGTGGTGTGATGTAGGGAGAGCAGTGTACACAGTGATGACGAGAGTGGTGTATATGGTGTGATGTTGGGAGAGCGGTGTACACGGTGTGTATGACCGGGAGCACAGTGTACACAGTGATGATGGGAGCGCAGTGTACACGGTGTGATGACAGGAGAGTAGTGTATATGGTGTGATGTTGGGAGAATGGTGTACATGGTGTATATGGCAGGGAGCATGGTGTACATGGTGTGTGTGACAGGGCGAGTGCCATACATGGTGTGATGACAGGCAGAGCAGTGTACACACAGTGTAGGACACACAGAGTGGGATTCACAGGGTGTACGATCGGGAGATTTGTGTACATGGGGCATATGAAGGGCAGAGCCACATACGTAGTGTGTGTGAAGGGAGAGTGGTATCCACACAGTATATAAAGGAAAGTGCATCACCCACAGGTGTTTCCCACCTGTTCTTTCCAGTAGGCATGTACACAAGGGAGTCCCTCCAGTACTTGTGAGAGAGATGATCAACATTGGCCTTTCAATGCTGCCTCCATTGGAAGCCTCTACCGTGGAATGCTTCCCTCTAATGCTGCCTCTAGGGAGAGCTTCCAAAAGCAGAATGAGTGGACTTCGGGCATCATCTGCCAGATGTTGGCAGTTACATTAAAGGCATTTGAAATTGTCATTAAATGCTGCATTTCTCCTCTGAAACGAATGGAGAGCACCCAGGGCCAGGAAGCCACACTCTGGCCACGTTGCAGGGTCAGGAGCTCTGCCACACTGAAGTCTCACCCATCACCAGATTCCAGGCTGACCTGGTGGAGGGGCTGGTGGTCTGCCAGCCAGGCACTCAGACCCTCACTTCTGCCTGGTTGTCTTCTTTGGAAGCTTGACTCTCAGAGCTGGAAATGTGCAGTTGCCTCCAGGGTCCTCTCCCTCGTCTACCCCTCAAAGGGACCGACACCTGCATTGGTTAACCTGGCAGAGAGCAAATGCGCGGGGACATCTGCATCTTGTGGGCACCGCTCTGTCCCTCACATACCAAAGACAGGCACTGCTGTGGGCCATGGGAGGGTTTGTTCCTCGACTGAATTGGATCAAGTTGGGGAGGGGGTGCTCCTGTAGAGCTGTGGCCCCTGCTTGAGGTTTCTGTTCTTAGCAAGGGTTTGCACCGGGAGCAGGTATGGCCCTGGTGGGGGAAGACACTGCAGGGGCAGATGCTACCCTGAGGCAGGCAAAGGAGAAAAGAGCACACCTCCCTCGGGGGATTTTGGGGGCATGTTGGTGGCTGGCCACTTCCACATGTCTCCAGGCACACTGCAGGAAGGCTCAGGTGTGGGCTGTGAGAAATTATCTAGTCCAGAAGATCATGTCATCTAGAGCGATTTCATATTTAATAGTAGAAAAATCCAACGAAAGCTTCAAGTCTGAGAAATGTTAGGTTGCAGTAAGGATCCCAGATGCAGTCTCTGATCATAGAGCCCCTCCTCCTGGGTCTCTGGTCTCTGGGTGTCTGCCCTGGCCGGGGGGCTACCTGTGTCCTGGGGGTCTAAGCCGCGGGAGAGCCCTTCTTTCCATCATATCCCCCAGGTGGCGGCATCTGCGTGTCCTGTAGCAGCAGCGGACGTATGGGTTTTCTAATGGGGAATGGGCAGCTTGGTCACAGTCTTTATGAAGCTCCCACTGTGTGCGGGGCCCAAAGACTGACATCGGGCTGGCTTTGGTAAGAGGCAAGCTGCCCTCAATTCAACATGTGTGGATTTGTGCCCAGATACTTATTTTTTACGTTCCAGGTGCTGAGCTCCCTTGGTTATCATGTGGTCACCTTTGACTATAGAGGTGAGTTCTTTTGCAAGTGCGAGTCTGGGCCCTCACACTGCTCCCGTCCGGGTCTGCTGTGCAGGCATCAGTCACCTTGGGAGCCGAGGCAGCGTTTGTAGCTCATGGTGCCCTGACCTGCAGTGATGGCGAGTGTGGTAGTCGGGGTGAGGGCACAGCGTCTTCCCGTGTGTGTCTTGCATGCTGACGAGGGGCATCCCTCGGCAACATTTTAAATGTAGAAGACACTGTCATTTCTTTACTGGACTCCGACTCCCCAGAGCTGGTTATCAGACACGTTTTGTGGGCAGAAGAGCTTGTCTTGTTAAAGTTCTGAAAACAGGAGAAAGAACTGTTAAGAGAGAAGGAAGATTCTTCTTCTTGCCCCTCAGTATTTTTTCTTTCTTGAGTGAATTAGAAGGCTTTGCTGCCAAAGAGATGGAGAACCCACAGTCACTGTAGGCTAAGAACGGTGTACCTTAATGAGCCAGGAAAATACTTTGTACTGACCAGGAGCTGCCCTGTGAGAAGCATGGGCCTCCTGTAGTCTCAGCAGCAGAGATCAGAGGTCAGAGGGCTGCTTGGCTACTTAGCCTGCTTAGCTTCACCTACTGGGGGAGGGTAATGGTGTCAATACCCTCAGACTGAGGGTATGGCGTACATGTAACAAATTGCCACACAGTTGATGTCTTCAAAGAGCACAGACTTACTTTGCAGTTCTGGAGGTCGAAAGTCCAAAGTCTTTGGCCGCTGGCTTAAAATCCAGGTGTTGGCAGGGGCAGCCCTTCAGGAACTTCTGTGGGAGAATCTAGTTCCTTGCCTTTTCCAGCTGCTTGAAGCTGCCCTTGTGCCTCAGTGCATGGCCTCTTGAGTCTTATCTCTGACCCTGACTTTTGCCTCTCCCTCTCACTTATCCAGCAGACCATTGTGGTGACTTTGCACCCACGCTGGTAAGCCCGTAATCACCCATGTCATAGTCTGCTGCTCAGCGGCCTCATTTCCTTCTGCTGCCTCAGTCCCGCCCCTTGCTGGCCATGGAATCAAATGTCCTCACAGGCTCCGGGGATGAGCACATGGGCCTCTGGGGCAGCAGTGGCCGTGCCTGCTGCAGGGATGGTTCTTTCCCAGAAGAGTGTTCGCAAGTTCTGGGTTGGGGAAAACTACAGATAAGGATCTAGAAAGTAGTTCACCCACTTATCCTTTTCTCTGTGCTAAAAAGGGTTTTGTGTTCCTACAGGGTGCTAGAGACTTCAAGGTGATAGAGCAGCCTCCTTCCTTGTTCACCTCCTTGTGCTTCGACCAGGAAGTGAAAGCCCTCACAGCACTTTTTCTTTCCAGTTCTCATCAAGTCTCTGCATTTCTAAGCTCCACATCTGCCAGTCTCTATCTCTCTGTGTCCCTTCCTCCTGTCCACACCTTGAAGCTCTCAGGGTGGCCTCGTCTCTCACATGCCCCCTTCACTAATCTGGCATCTGGATGCCCAGGGGAGGTGCCTTATTGTGCCCACTAGCTGTGGGTTTTGCTTATGCAGCAGAGCAGGCTCTTTCTGAGCCTCGTGGTGCTTTCAGATCATTTGATGATGACTCACTGCTGAGTTGCTAGAAATGACAGTGGCATTTGCCCTTTACAAGATCCTGCGGGGAGGGCCCTGGGGGAAAATGCAGTCTGGGGACAGAGATGATTAGTTTTCCTCTGCTGTTCTGAGAGCCTCTTTCCTTCCTGGGTCAGAGTTGCCTTGAGCCAGGAATCCTGCCCCGACCCCAGCCTAACTCCCCACATCTGTCTTTAGCTGGGCTACAGCCGGCCATGGAAGCCAGATTAGGCTCAGGATCCCCCTGGGGATGCTTCTTTCCTGCGGGGGCTCTGGGCTGGCTGGGGTCTCACTGGCCCATCACCTTGGGCCAGCTACTAGCAAGCCCTAAGGGTTCGGGAGGTTGCTGCCCCATCTGCCCGCAGGAGTCTGTGGGTCTGGCAGCCCTGTCTGCACAGTTGTTCGTCGAGGCTTAGATAAGGGTGTGTGGATGGCTGTTTGGGCTCAGGGGTTGTAGCTGGCCAAGGAAGCCAGAGAAGTAGAATCCGGCTTGTCCACGCACCCCTCATGTGGGTCTGTGAATGATGGTGGCAGAGACTTCTGTTGCCCCAGCCAGTCCTGGGCTGCCTGTTGAGAACGAAGGGGATGAGTCCACCCCTCAAGCGGTTCCAGGGACTGGGGTTTGACTTCCTCCTCTTGTCGCTTCTCCCCCGCCAGGTTGGGGTGACTCGGTAGGAACGCCATCGGAGCGAGGCATGACATATGACGCACTCCATGTTTTTGACTGGATCAAAGCAAGAAGTGGAGACAACCCTGTGTATATTTGGGGTCATTCCCTAGGCACTGGGTGAGTTCACAGCCTGGTGGAGTCATGGGGGAGCAGGTCTTCATGGGGCAATGTTTCAACAGGTCTCTCCAAGACTGCCCTGATGGCGTCTGGATCCCGTGACACCATGAGTCCCAACAACCCTTGTCCCTCATTCCCATGATGGGGACAGGGGAAGAAGTGCCACAAGACACCATGAAGAGTTTGAGCTACTTGAACTCCTCAACCCAAAAAGGGACTTTGAGATACTCACAGGCAGCTGTGGGGTGGCCATCTCCCTCTGCAGGGAGGGTGGGCACACTTGCCTCAGTCCCAGGGTGTTCCTCAGGGCGGTGTCTGCACAGCAGACCAGACAGGGCACTTGGGTTAACATCGCCTGGCTCTGGAGTGTGGGTGCTGGCTTGGGCTTTGATCACTTGCAAATCAGGGACGTTGGTAAACAGCGTGACCACTCAGCCTGTACTTGGCTTATCAGAGACCATAGGGGAGGCAGCAGTGGGTGGTTCCCTTCCTACATCTGCCAGGATGCGGGAAACAGTTTAATATTCCATCTGGGGCTGCCTGAATCGCTGCTGCTGATGGAAGGTCAACAATGTTTCTAGAAGGGGCACTGCTGTCAGTGCCCGGAGTCATGAGGCCTTCAGCAACCATCCCTTTTCCAGCAGCCTTTCCTTTGGGTGCAGTGGCCATGGCCCCTTCCTCCCCCAATGCTCACCTTGGACAGCGTGCTGCAGTTGGGGTGGGCCTGCGGGCTGGGAAGTGCCTGCAGAGAGGAGCTGGGGCCGAGCAGGGAGCAGGCCATCCTGCTGTGGCTGTCTGCATGGGACCCGCCCAGTGTGGCCCTGGGATGGCAAGAGGTCCGGGGGCTGTCATTGCCATCCTCGTCAGAAGGGGTGGCCCATGGCCCATGGCAGGGGCAGCAGGGGCCAATCACGGTCCTGGGGCATCTTTGTCCACACCCTCCCCCAGCCCCGAACTCCACCAGTCGCTTCACAGATCCCACAGTTCCTGTGCTCACTTACAAGACTAGAACAGTCTCATCTCAAACAACTTCCTTCGCCATTCACCTGAACTGTTTTTCCTTCCTTAGAGTGGCGACAAATCTGGTGCGGCGCCTCTGTGAGCGAGGTAGGGGCCTGTGTGGTGGTGGGAGTCTTGGTGGGCTGGGCAGGGGCTCCTTCTGGTCTCTGGGCTCAGGCGGGGTGGGCAGCGTATTTGTGTACACTCGCTGTGCCCCAGGCTCTGCTGTGGGTTCTTGGTGGGTGGGTGCTGATGGATGACAGCACAGCGACAGTGCCTGGTATCGTCTCGGAGCCCTGTGGGCGGGACACAGGCGCCGGGGTCTGGGTAAACCCTCAGCTGACCCCAGCCTGCATTCCCCATGGATTTTCAAGCAGCTGGTGGAGCCTTATCAGGACTGGGCTCCCAAGACACAGCTTCAGTAGATGTGGTTCTGGGGAGTAAATGACAGGCACCTGTGTGGGCCCCCGTGTGGGCACTTCTTATGTCCCATCCATGCAGGAGTGCCTGTGGAGGGGGGCAAGGCTGGTGGTGGGGGGTGCCTGGGGTCCACTGTCCAGTCTGGGAGACCAGCCTCTCCCGGGGCATCCGTGAGGGCTTCTTGCCCACCTTGCAGCCCCCTGTTTGTTTGTTTCTAGAGACACCTCCAGATGCCCTTATATTGGAATCTCCATTCACTAATATACGCGAAGAAGCTAAGAGCCATCCCTTCTCAGTGGCAAGTACAGATCTTATTAAAAGTTGGCTTATTGTTATTATTAAAATAATGACTATCAAGGTAAGTCTTAAGAGAATAAGTATAAAATAAAAATTAATCCTTGTTTAGTGCAGGGCGCTGCCGGGGAATTTTATAACTCTGTAGCAGGCAGAAGGATGGGTTCACAGCTGGGTTGTCCAAGGAAAGTAGGACCCCCGGGAGGCCTTGCCTCTGAGGCATGGTTTGCCTAGCTGACATCGTTGCCCCACAGGGCTCAGCCCAGGCCTGTGGCTGCTGTCTTGGCTGCTTTCACAAAAATGGAGCCGGTGGGTGCCCCTGCTCCCTATCTGCATAGATGGTGCTCAGCACTAAGGCTCTCCCAGTTGTGTCTCCAGGTGACACCCTGGGGAAACCCTAGTGGGGATCCCAGGGTGACTCAGGCCCTCCTTACCTGCCAGGATTGAGGCCTTGGACCCTCTTTTTTTACAAGCCTAGTCCAGAGGGGGCCCCTCTGTGTCCTTTTCTGTCCCGTGGGTTCAGGGGGGCTGTGCTGGCCCCCCACCTGACCTCACAGTGCTCTGTTGCAGACCGGAGGAGTCCTCTGTAGTCTTACTACTTTGATGTTGCTTTATCCCCAAGTCACATGGACCCCTGTTTTCCCAGGGGTGGAGGCCCTCATGTCTGTCGGAGCCGGTCCTGCCCAGCTGCTGCTCTGAGATGTGGGAGCCCATTTTTTGGGCAGCCAGCGTAGCCAGTTCGGGAGCCTCTTAAGCACAGAGTCTGTGGTCTGGGGACAGTGGGGCACCCCAGCACAGCTCTGGTGGGGCCTTAGGTCAGTCCATTTGGAAGTGCAGGAGACCCTTGGGCACTGAGCACTGAACCCTTGACCTCGGCCTTTGCTGTTTTAACTGATGCTTCTGCACGTTGTTTCTTTGTCACCTTCAGATATACCGATACTTCCCTGGGTTTGACTGGTTCTTCCTCGACCCCATTACAAGCAGTGGAATTAAATTTGCAAATGATGAAAAGTGAGTACTATGATACAATACCTCATTTTCCAATTTAAAAAAAATCACTGAGAACCCCCAGGACTAGTCACCTTAACCAAACAGGGTGGAATTCTGTATACTGGGGTTCTCCCACAACCATCAGAACTTTGTAAAGGGCAAGTCAGGCTGGGAGCTGCAACCGAGAGAAAAGGGATTTGAAAAGGCCATGGTGGCATTAAAGCAACAGGAAGACAACATGTCCCTGTGTTTGTTTTATCTGTTAGTTGAAATCAGAATCAGAATTCCCAACAGGTTCTAATAAGGGGGGCTGTTACTCAAAAAATGACACTGCCTCGGCCGTTTGATTTCTGTTTGGTTGTAGAAAAACGTTACAGAGTTCACTATTAAAAATATTTCTAGGGACGCCTGGGTGGCTCAGTTGGTTAAGCGTCTGCCTTCAGCTAAAGCTGTGATCTCAGGATCCCAGGATCGAGCCCTTCATTGGGTTCCCTGCTCAGTGGGGAGTCTGCTTCTCCCGCTGCCTGCTACTTCCCTTCCTTGTGCTCTGGCTTTCTCTCTCTCTCACAAATAAATAAAATCTTTAAAAAATAGATATTTCTACTGTGGCTCCTGGGTGGCTCAGTCAGTTGAGCAGCCAACTCTTGTTTTTTTCTCAGGGCCATGGGATCAAGTCTCATGTTGGGCTCCATAAAGAGTCTGCTTGAAGGTTCTCTCCCTGTGCCCCTCCCCACCTCACTCACTCGATCTCCCTAAAATAAATAAATCTTAAAAAAAAAAAATCAGCTTAACATTTAAAAATCTACGCTTAGGAATAAATGTGAAAAAATGGAATATTTTCCCCTTAATTATTTGTTTTGGTTCTGAAAATAGAGCAAACTAAAATTTGAACAGAAATAAGCAAAAAACCTGGTTGTTTATAAATATTGTTTTGGAACTTCAAGAATGATCTGAAAAAAGTGGATTCCAACAACAAGCACCACAGTGAGTGTTGGGTCCCCCAAAGGTGCCTTTTGGCCCTGCTCCGGGCTGACCATTGAGGGGCTGGCAGTATTTCACCCACAGGAAATCACAAGCTCCCACTTGGGCGCATGGTGACAGCATGTGAACCAGGCCTTTTCTAGAGTGGGTCAGGGTTAGGACATACTACTTAGAATGGAAGTCCTGAAAAGATGGGCAGTGTCACTGTCGAAGTGTGACCCTTGCAACAGAGATGCTCCTCCCTGGAAGCAGAATGCAAGGGAAGTGTGCATGGATGTGTATTGCAAGCAGAAGCCCAGATCACTGGATGGGCTGGGCATCGGTGGGGCGACAAGCCTCCAGGACCTGTCTAGGCCCACAGCCCCTCTGTGGTTTGCTAGAGGGTTTGGATCATATGAACCTCTTGAAAATGTTAATTATTTTTTTTTTTAGATTTTATTCATTTATTCGACAGAGAGAGAGATCACAAGCAGACAGAGCAGCAGGCAGAGAGAGAGGGGGAAGCAGACTCCCCGCTGAGCAGAGAGCCCGATGTGGGGCTCGATCCCAGGACCGTGAGATCATGACCTGAGCAGAAGGCAGAGGCTTAACTCACTGAGCCACCCAGGTGCCCCGAAAATGTTAATTTATTTGTAAACCTTCAGGGTGACCTTAAATGTCATTTTCAATAAAGACAGGTTAGAGCGTGTAGGCTTTTTTACCAACACATTTCTAGTGACCATCGTTTGCTATAGGTTTCTTGGCCCACCTCCATGGGCCAAATTTAAATATCGTTTTTTAACTTTTAAAGAATAGGTCTAGTGGCAAAAATAATAATTTTCAATTTCCAGAAAATACACAGGGACCGGATAAGATGAATGGATCGATCTCTAGACTTGACTGAATAGATGATGGTGGAAACACTAGTTCTCTAGTGAAAAGCCAGTCAAGTTCTAGCTGTTGAGCACCATGGTGAAGCCCCCACTAAACCCGGGTGGGCCCAGAGACCCCAGCCCTCTCCCCGGGGCCTTGGTCCAGTACCATCTCCCCCGCAGCGTGAAGCACATCTCCTGCTCCCTGCTCATCCTGCATGCCGAGGACGACCCGGTCGTGCCCTTCCAGCTTGGCAGAAAGGTGAGAGTCGGTGCCAGCTCTGGTCCGGGCAGGTGTCTAGCCGGCTCCCCTTCAGGCTGGGCCGGGCACCTGCAGGGGTTCTGCTGCTGCCAGGTGTCCCCACCCCAGAAGAAGAAGGCAGGGGAGGTCAGCAGCAGGGTCGGGTGGGGGCCAACCATTGATGTCTTATCAGCAAAGGTAAGCTAGAGGGCATGGACTTCTTCACCAGTACATTCGGTGATAGCAAGAGGAAACTTGAGAAGCAAGCAGATGGCTCCCGGTCCATGCGCAGGGGGCCTAGCCTGACAGAGACTTAACTGCTGGGTCCTCGGCTGGGCTGGAGGGAAGGAGTCCTTGAGGAGGAGGATCCCCATCCCCCATGCAGGAGTCCCAGTTGGCGGACTTGATACAGAACCTCTTGTCTGTTCTCCTGCCTTTGGAATGGGCCCGGTGTCAGGAATACCATGCTGTTGGGGGGCCTCCGTGTTTGCTTTTGCTGCCTTTGCTCTGCCTTTGGTGCCAGGCAGCAGCATTCAGTTTGTAGAAGTGTTGTGGCAGCTAGCACCATCCGGCATGGCGATGGTGAGGGTCAGGGGCAGCCTCAGTGAGGCCTGGGGGCCAGTGGGTTCCAGCACGGCCAAGTTTCCTCCCTCCAGCGAGCCCGGGCCCACAGGGCTGTCCCGCGACGGCTGCTCAGACCCATAGAGCCTGGCCATCTCAGGGAGGAAGGGGCTGAGGAAGGACAGATTGTGAGCCAGGCTACCGACTGGCCTTGACCCAGGCACATGGCAAAGTCCAAGGCAGACAGCCCAGCCGAGGCCCGGGGATGAGCCCTCAGGGCTGCTCAGGCACCCAGGTGTCCACACCCTTGCATGCCAGGCAGCTCTTCCCGTGAGGCGGGCTCACCTGCCGTGCCGCCCCCTGTGGAGGGGCCATCTTGGAGAGGGGCGTTAGGACAGAAGGTCTCGAGTATCAGGCCAAGGAGCTGATTCCTGTCCACAGCCGTGCCCCTCACCCTGGCCACACAGGCAGCAGAACAGCACTGTCGCTGGTGGAGGACTTGGGTTGCTCTTCAGAGGCAGCAGCCACTGACTGGTTTCTCTCCTGGGAGACCATCTGTGGCTGCCATCTGTGGGTGCTGACCTGTCTTTCCCTCATCCCAGCTCTACAACATCGCTGCTCCATCCCGAAGCTTCCGAGACTTCAAAGTTCAGTTTATCCCCTTCCACTCAGACCTCGGCTACAGGCACAAGTATATCTACAAGAGCCCTGAGCTTCCACGGATACTGAGGTGAGGCATTCTCCCCCTGGGGTGTGATGGCTCAGGCCAGGTATGCGGCAGGCCCAGCCCTGAAAGCTGCCTCAGTGGGGTAGGGGGTTGCTGTGACTCGAGAACCTTCCATCTCCATGGAGAGAAATTGAGTGTTCATGGCCCCTCCCTCCTGAAGCGCTCCTGTGATCAGACAGGGCAGTGACTTCCTATCGTGTGGGTTGTGCAGGTTACATAGACACCCCACTCAGGAGCATCCAGCCGCTGTGGGTCAGGCCTCAGTCTCTTCCTACACACCCATCAGGTCCTGCCCCTGTGCATATGTGCATGGGAGACTCTGGGCCATCTCGCAAAAGCCTGTTTGTCCTCAGCTGCTTCTTTTTTTTTGTTGTTTTTTTTTTTGTTTATTTTCAGTGTAACAGTGTTCATTGTTTTTGCACCACACCCAGTGCTCCATGCAGTACATGCCCTCCCTATTACCCACCACCTGGTTCCCCAACCTCCCACCCCCCGCCCCTTCAAAACCCTCTGGTTGTTTTTCAGAGTCCATAGTCTCTCGTGGTTCATCTCCCCTTCCAATTTCCCTCAACTCCCTTCTCCTCTCCATCTCCCCATGTCCTCCGTGTTCTTTGTTATGCTCCACAAATAAGTGAGACCATATGATACTTGACTCTCTCTGCTTGACTTATTTCGCTCAGCATAATCTCTTCAAGTCCCATCCATGTTGCTACAAAAGGTGGGTATTCATCCTTTCTGTGGAGGCATAATACTCCATTGTGTATATGGACCACATCTTCCTTATCCATTCATCCATTGAAGGGCATCTTGGTTCTTTCCACAGTTTGGCGACCGTGGCCATTGCTGCAATAAACATTGGGGTACAGATGGCTCTTCTTTTCACTACCTCTGTATCTTTGGGGTAAATACCCAGCAGTGCAATTGCAGGGTCATAGGGAAGCTCTATTCTTAATTTCTTCAGGAATCTCCACACTGTTCTCCAAAGTGGCTGCACTAACTTGCATTCCCACCAACAGTGGAAGAGGGTTCCCCTTTCTCCACATCCTCTCCAACAGACGTTGTTTCCTGTCTTGCTAATTTTGGCCATTCTAACTGGTGTCAGGTGGTATCTCAATGTGGTTTTAATTTGAATCTCCCTGATGGCTAGTCATGATGAACATTTTTTCATGTGTCTGATAGCCATTTGTATGTCTTCATTGGAGAAGTGTCTGTTCATATCTTTTGCCCATTTTTCGATATGATTATCTGTTTTGTGTGTGTTGACTTTGAGAAGTTCTTTATAGATCCTGGATATCAACCTTTTGTCTGTACTGTCATTTGCAAATATCTTCTCCCATTCCGTGGGTTGCCTCTTTGTTTTGTTGACTGTTTCCTTTGCTGTGCAGAAGCTTTTGATCTTGATGAAGTCCCAAAAGTTCATTTTCACTTTTGTTTCCTTTGCCTTTGGAGACATATCTTGAAAGAAGTTGCTGTGGCTGATATCGAAGAGGTTACTGCCTATGTTCTCCTCTAGGATTCTGATGGATTCCTGTCTCACGTTGAGGTCTTTGATCCATTTCGAGTTTATCTTTGTGAACGGTGTAAGAGAATGGTCGAGTTTCATTCTTCTACACATCGCTGTCCAGTTTTCCCAGCACCATTTATTGAAGAGACTGTCTTTTTTCCATTGAATATTTTTTCCTGTTTTGTCGAAGATTATTTGACCATAGAGTTGAGGGTCCATATCTGGGCTCTCCACTCTGTTCCACTGGTCTATGTGTCTGTTTTTATGCCAGTACCACGCTGTCTTGGTGATCACAGCTTTGTAGTAAAGCTTGAAATCGGGTAACGTGATGCCGCCAGTTTTGTTTTTGTTTTTCAACATTTCCTTAGCAATTCGGGGTCTCTTCTGATTCCATACAAATTTTAGGATTGTTTGCTCCAGCTCTTTGAAAAATACCGGTGGAATTTTGATCGGAATGGCATTAAAAGTATAGATTGCTCTAGGCAGTATAGACATTTTAACAATGTTTATTCTTCCAATCCAAGAGCATGGAATGGTCTTCCATCTTTTTGTGTCTTCTTCAATTTCTTTCAGGAGTGTTCTGTAGTTCCTTGAGTATAGGTCCTTTACCTCTTTGGTTAAGTTTATTCCCAGGTATCTTATGGTTCTTGGTGCTACAGTAAATGGAATCGATTCTCTAATTTCCCTTTCTGTATTTTCATTGTTAGTGTATAAAAAAGCCACTGATTTCTGTACATTGACTTTGTATCCTGCCACGTTACTGAATTTGTCCTCAGCTGCTTCTTGAAAGGAGGCTGTGCTCCTGGTTCCACCATGATAACCATGGTCTGGGGCCAGGATAGTGGCTGGGGCCATGGTGCCCATCCCTTGCCCAGGTGCCAAGCCCAGGCATGAGGGGCAGGATGGTGGCACAGGGTCGTTTGGACTGGATGAGGCCTGCACCCGCCTCAGGAGCCCAGGCTTTTGTGTGGGGACCAATCCCATCACTCAGGCCCGTGCTCCCCGGCCTCCTTGCCTCCCACAGGCAGCCCAGCACCTCCTGGCCGTGTGGCCTTCTGTAGGATGCCGAGGTGGGGATAGTGCGAGTTCACCCTCCTGGGGCTGCTGAGCCTGGAGGTATTGGAATTGGCCCTCAGTGTTTTATGCCATCACACTTCAGCTCTCCTGTGGCTGTCTCAGCAGTTCTAGAAGCAAAGCTGTGTTTCTTTAGTGGTTTGCCATTTCCTGCATTAGGGACCTGGGTTGCTGAGAGGGGACTGGGAACTCAAAGAGTATGGGTTTGCTCTAGGGTTGTGATTTTTCCAGTATAAAAGGAATAGGTTATAGGAAATTTAGCCCAGGGTACAGCTCTAGAGTTTAGAACAAAGAAGAGTAGCCCATTACCTGGGCTTTCGTCCTACAGGGTTGGGATTTGGCCAGGACGATTCCACTGGAGCCCTGTTTACTTAACTCAGGCTTTCTGAGCGGGGGTGGTCCTCCAGGCTCCTTCTCAGACTCCTGGGATGAGTTGTTTGAGGACGGAGGAGGAAAGACCTCTGGTGTGGGCTCTGGGTTTGGCTGATAGCTGTCCTCATTTCGTCTAGGGAATTCCTGGGGAAGTCAGAACCTGGGCGCCAGCACTGAGTCTTGCTACCTGAAGGAGAATGAAGACCTCTGCCCTCCTCCCCTTTGCTCCAGTCAGCCTGGCACCGTGGGGCCCAGGGGTGCCAGTGTCTTCAATGCCCCCGGAGAGAGGACTTGGATGCCAGCTGGGGCAGGCAGAGGAAACCCAGCAGACCTGAGGCACCTGTCTTGGGTGGCTGGGAGCATGGATCTTTGTGGAAAACACAGGTTGCAGGCATGGGATCCCCTCTCCCTCTTGTTGCCACTCAACCTGAGCTCTCATTGGGAAGACAGTGACAGAGCAGGCCAGCCGCCAGCTGGTCTATCCCGCACTTGCTGAGCTAGGCACAGGGAGCCTGGGGCAGGAGACTTGGGGTCTTGGGACCACACTGAGCTTTCCAGCATCACTGGTAAGATCGTGGGGAGATGGGATCTGTCCCTTCCCAGCCCATGCAGAACGGACTCTAATGGTCCCATCAGCAACCCCCCCCCCCCAACCAGGAGTACCCTGCTTGCCTACCTTGGCTGTCCCTGCCTCCCTGGGCGGGCCCTACTGCTCACAGCGGGGGAGGTGCCCGTGACCTGCACTTCCTCCACTTTCTGCCCACCTTTCCGCCTAACCTGGCCTTAGACTGAGCATTTATTTAAGAATAAAATCGTGGTGGTGGTCTATCTGCTGTGTTCTCAGTGACCCCTCCAGCTGTTTTCAGGTCATGCACAGAGCCCAGCCTGTGGGAAGAGGGGTAGCTCTGTAAGGCCAGGGATCCTGGGCCTTCCTTTCCTCCTTCTAGATGTGGAGGCAGGTACAAGGAGGTGCATCGTCCCAGGGCAAGGTATGTTCATGGGGGAGGACCCCTTCTCCGGAGAGAACGGGGCATTTTCCTAAAATACAGGCACCTTTCAACCTCATGCTGTAGCAAGCTTACTGGATGTTGGTATTGGTTTGGCAGGCTCCAGGGTTTCACCCACAGACGCCCAGCGAGCCCCTGGCATCAGTCCATGGAAGGACGTGGGGCAGTGGAGTAGGAGGTTTCTAGTTCTGGTCCATGAGCACCGCCTTGTTCACTTACTTGGGGAAAGGGAGTGTTGTTCAGCTTTTTGTCAAATCAGTCTCCCTGGACTTCTGCTGCCTCCACTTGGCACCCTCTGAGGATCCTGCTTCTCAACAGCCCCGGTGCTGGTGAAGGGCCAGGGAGTGAGAAGTGTGTGGTTTAGTAAGGGGCTTTCAGGCTGGCCCCACAGAGGATTGTCCTACCCCTGTGGCTCAGGTATGGAGGCGTGATGCACAAGAGAGGATGAAAGCCCACCTGGGACCCACTTCCCTTGATGGCTGGACTCTCCCCACCAGGGTCCTAAGGCTCTGGGACTTTGCGGTCTTAGCAGCTCAGAAATTCCCCTGGGGTTACAGGGAGCCTAGTTCACGGGCCTGTTCTTTAAGATCTGTGGCCACTCTTGGCAGCTGTGGGCAGGCTGTGGGGCCGAGATGCCAAGACAGGTGACAGCTTCTTTTTGAGGTACCTTCAAGCTGCTTACAGTGATTCTCACATCAGGGAAACCATGCCTTTCCTAAAGGGGTTGAAGCATGAACAGACTCTCCTGAGGTCAGTTTATGTCTTCCTTCTATTGGATGGGTTCCCCTGGCATCAGATTTGGGTGTGTGCACTGCCTGGAAGACCCCACCCCATCCCCAGGGTGAGACATAAGCCCCTTCCTATAGCGTGTTCCTATGTAACTGCTCTGTGTGATGTGCCCCCTGGACCCGAGTAGCCCCCCGAGGCTTACTCTTCCAGCCCTGTGACTGAGGCCCCAAGTCACAGCTGCCTTCCCACCCCACTTCAGCCAGGTGCAACCCACCTGCCCTGCCTGGGCTAGAAGCTTCCTCCTGTTCTGTGTTCTGTGTGAGCCGTGTGAGAGGATATGAAGTAAAATATAGGCTGCTGGTATTTTGATAGGTGTCTAGAAAGCACTGATGGGGATGGTGAGCTGCTGGACCATCAGATTGGCTAATCAAGTCCAAATGCCTTCACCTGCTGGTCTCAGATTAGTAACTAAACCGTGGGCTAGGACAGATGTAATCTCTGCTAATACAAAACCAATCCTTGAATTAAAAAAAAAAAAAAAAAAAAAGACATGCACAGCTATAAATTCTGCAGTTAATACATGTTTCCTGGAAGCACGTGTGTCCTGGGAGCTGCTCAGCGCCCCCAGACTCAAGACAGCTCCGGCGGGCCCACGGTGCTCCAGTGTCCTGCGGTTCTCAGGTTGTTTGGTAACAGCCCCAAGTTCATGTCCCTCCTGGCTTTTTTTTTTTTTAAGATTTTATTTTATTTATTTGACAGAGAGATCACAAGTAGGCAGAGAGGCAGGCAGAGAGAGAGGAGGAAGCAGGCTCCCCGCGGAGCAGAGAGCCCGATGCGGGGCTCGATCCCAGGACCCTGAGATCATGACCTGAGCCGAAGGCAGCGGCTTAATCCACTGAGCCACCCAGGGCGCCCCCCCCCCCCCCGGCTTTTAATTCAGCCTGCAGTGACACAGTTTAGGGGGAAATGCTCTCATCCCCAGGGCTTTCCATGTCCTGGGGCCAGGAGTGGCTGGTAGAGGGCAGGTACAAAGGAACCAGTGCAATTTGTACCAACGATACCAACATCCAGATGACAGTTTATACAACAGATTGGATGGTACTTTTACCAGCTAGTGGTTCAAACACACACACTCTTAAGTCCCACCTGCAGCTGGGATGGGAGAGCTTGGTCTGTCCTTAATCCCAGAGTGATGGGCCCTTACGAGGGAGGGTCCGAGGCCCGCCCGTGATGCAGCCCCCACCCTGCCCTTGTCGCAGAATGAAACACAGGCCAGGTCAACGAGGCACAGGCAGGAAGGTTTAATCAGTTTCTCACACGAGGCAGTGACATCAAGTGGCACAGTGATGGTCACACACGGCCTAAGAAATGGGGCAGCGGGAAGGTGGCGGGGGTGTGACCACAGCCTCAGAACGTGGGCCTCCCCAGCGGACCTCTGCAGCTCTGGTGAAGGGCACACGTGAGCAAATCCTCCATGGCCTGATTCTGTGAGCAGTCAGGACCTGGGGTGAGGGCAGAGCCCTGTGCCATCCAGACCCAGCATGCAAGGACACAAAGCCTCTGGAAGGGTGCTTCCCCTCCTTGTCCCATTAAGCCTGTAGTGAAGTGCGCCGGCCTGCTCCCTGGCTCTCTCCCCTGGGCAGCTGAGAGGGGCTCACCCATCCTTCCTGCCACCAGCCTGCTGTCTAGGCAGAAGGAAAGTGGGCTCCCTTCTGGGCCTACTCAGTCCTTTCCAAGGTGGTCACACTGCTGGAAATGGAGGGAGAAGGGAGGGTGGCCCCAAGTGTAAGACAGGAAAGGCAGGCCCCAGGACACACGCGGCAGGGGCGTTTGGCCTCTCCAGCAAAGGCAGCGCCCCACTCCAGGGCCCCCAGGCCTGGACAACACATTCCAGCATTGCCTCTCCACAAAACTTCAAAAGTACAATTTTTAGTTGCTAAAACAAGAAAAGGCTTCAGCTACTTTCATTTCCCTGGGAAGCTGATTATTCTCTCAAGAAAGCAAAACCAAGCTAGCTTTGTGTCAGCCAGCCTTGTCCTAGCCAAGGACCCCAGGATGCCGGACACAGATGTCCTCCCCCATTTCCCCCTCAGCCATCCTTGAGCCCCTTTATCTGATCAGTCTGGAACCTTGGGCCACAGTGCCCATGTTGCAGCTGCAGACATGGCCAGAGTACTAGCATGGCCAGGAAGGCTGGGAGCCCACGCCAGCAAGCCAGCACTTGTGGTACAGAAAACACAGTTCCCCAGGCTTCGCCACAGCTACCTGCCCGGACCCCAGAATCCAGAGGCTCAAAACTAAAAACAAGCTCACTGTAAGGTGCATGCAAGGTCTGAGAGGAGCCCACCCAGTGGCTCTACCCTCCCCACCTCCTTGGGTCAGGTGAGCTAAAGCTGTGGGGCCAGCTGCCCCAGTCAGTGCTGCAAGCTCTGCTTTCCTGCAGGAAACTGGGAGCACCTCTCTGCACCCTTTCTTCCTTGCCCATCCCAAGCCACCACCACTACAATTCCCATGGCCCTCCAGAAACAGCAGGCCATTGCTAGGGCACCTAATCCCTGGGGAGGTTGGGGGGCGGGATCTGTAGGTCTGAGGGCTCCACGCCCCAGATGTCCCGGGCATACTCTGTGATGGTCCGGTCACTGGAGAACTTGCCCGAGCAGGCGATGTTCCTTATGACCTTCTTGGTCCACTCCCTGGGGTTCTGCAGAGGGAAGAAGAAGCTGAGTAATCTGCTTTTACTTCCACAAGACAACTGCACTTCCAGAACTTCAGGACTGCTTCTAGATGGGCTCTCAGCCCCTGTTCATCAGCATGATGAACAAAGATGAAATTGCAATCAACAGCTCACTGAAATGGGGACCCTCACCAATCAGAGAAGCTAACCAATGACTAGATACGGGGGCAAGGAGCCTGAGAAGGCCCCGGGCCTCAAAACGTGCCATGTATTCTGGGGCACAGCCCACCTGACAAAGAACCACCACCAGGTGAGTACCCGCCAAGTGCATCCATGGAAAAAGGCTAAGTGGTCTCCCCTCCACAGCTTCCCCCAGAGCCTGACAACCATCCCTGGACTGAGCCAGCATCAAGGGGAGCCTCCCCGAAAGGGAAGACTCTGCTGAGGCCCATGTCAGGGAAGCAAAGGTGCCCCCCAGAGCCCTGCCTGGTAACTTAGCTTTCCAGCCCCCCGTTCTTTAATGGGTCCCCAAGGGCAGACAGCTTCCCTAAAGGTGGGGGATAGGGGCCAGGACCGCAACACATCAGAAACATCTTGCAGGCCTCATCCAAGAACCGGGGGAAGAATCCATCTGACCCACCACTGCAGACTCACACCACGACACCCAGAGTCCTCTCCCACTGCCACCACTGGTGGGGCACACAGGCTGGGTGTCCAGAAAACCCCAGCAAGGGGAGGGAGGTGGCACCAAGGGATACCCTTCTTCAGCCCCGCAAGCTCTGGTCCTCTGTCTTCCTATGAGTCCCCATGTGGATACACCCACTCCCTAGGGGACATGCTCCACACAGAAACTGGGATGAGGGGTCCCTCCTTGTCCATCTTCGCCAAGGACTAGGGAGCTGGCTATAGCGGTCTGGCCCTAGAAAGGCCACTCCTTACAGCTGTGGCCCCTCACTCAACATGGAGGCTTGCACCTGTTCAAGGAAGCACTCTCGTTTTTAAACATAGGCTTTCTGTGTGCACACACGTCTTCCTGGCTTTGCACCTGCTCCACACATCCTCCCAATCACACCCACTGGGGGCTCACACCACAGTGCCCATCACCTCAGCCATCCACAGAAACTCCTGTCCTGCTCACATATGTTTTGTGACAGCCACTCAGAGTCTGGGCAGAAAGGTGCCAGTGTGACAGTGCCTTGGCCCCAAGGGGTCCCCAGGCACCAGGCTCACCAGGTGACAGCAGAGGGACAACGGAGACCGTGTGAGTGGAAGCTGATCAAGAACCCCTGGACAGCCCATGTCCATGATACAGGTCAGCCTGCTGAGTGCCCAGCCCTCTGTCCGGGCCACAAGGTGAATAGTGGCCTCCCAGGACTGGACCTTACAGATGTCCCCTGCTGCTCCCCTGCCAGGGCCACCCTCCCGCCCCAGCTTTGGGGGCCCTAGAACCATACCCGGTACAGCTGGTCCACCTGGGCCTGGCACGCCACATATGCTTCATAATCTGCAAACACTTTGAACCTGAAACGGGAGACAGGCAGCTAGGCCACTGTGGCAGATGGTGAGTCAGAGGTCAGGAAATGGGCCAGTAGGCCCCGGCCATCCAGGTCCTCACGCTTTGGGATGAGCCACAGAGGTGGCTCTAGGGAGCAGAACTTTTGTCCTGGGGATATTATTCTACCGAAACCTTTTCTTTTTAATGCACCCTCCCCACGCAGGTGGGGCTGAGCAGCACAGGCTGAGAGGCTTTCTCCAACTCCACCACCCCAGGGTACATGGCACAGATGGGTAGTGAGGCTCCACCTGGCCATCCCGTCCCAAAACCAAGGGGGCGAGAACTGGTGATCCAGGGAAAGGATACCGTGGACAGCACGGCAGGAGTTATGAATAGGGGACTGTTTCTCTGTTTATGGTTGTGATTCAGGAAACTGAGCAGTGTTTCCTTGATTCCAGTCTGAATCAGGGCCAATCTCCCACCCTGCACTGTGCAGGGCCGTGATCTGGTTGGACAGACACCAGCCCCAGCACTCACGGCAGATTGTAACCCACCTGAAGACAGCTGAGAGTGGGACAGAGCTCAGCTCTTGCCAACAGGCCAGAGCAAAGAAAGGCCACGAGAGGGCAAGCGGCGGTGCTGACCTGCTGCAAATGAGCGTGTGCGGGAATGTGGACAGTATAGCCCTGTGTTGATTATAACGTTGTAATAAAACATCACAACATAATTTGCATCACAAGTTAATTCCTCTTTAACCACCTGGTGTCACCACTGGCCAACATCTGGCTCAGTTGGGCCTGTGGGACTTTGACTGTAGAGGCCCAGCCCCCCACTTCACCCCGCCCCCCAGAGGTTTCTGGGGCATCCTGCCCACATTCTTGTTCTCCCTAGGGAAGAGAGGATCAGGAATTGCCTCCGACCAGCCCCATGTGAAACTGCCGTCTGCTTGTCATGCCCTTTGGTGCGGGTGTAGGGTCAGGCAGTGCTGGGGGGCCCCGGGGCTGGACCATGCGCTGGCCACCCCTACCACCAGGGCCCCCCAGCAGGCAAGCACCTCCAGAGGCCCCTACAGGCCCTGGTTGATAGCCCGGGGCTCTGCCCATGGGCTAGGGTGGGGAGCAAGTCTTACCATAGGTCACCCCCAAAGTGCAGGCTTTGGCCCACCAGGAGGACCCCTCTGTCTGGCCAGCGGTGGGGAGGGACGTGAGAACAAACCTGTCGTGGTTCAGCAGCATGTTGACCACGTCCCTGAAACAGTCTGGTTCCTTGGGAGAGAAGAAGCCGCTGCTGATCTGGTCCACGGCCTGCTTCAGCTCGGGCAGGCGATCATAGTACTCTCTGGCATTGTACCTGTGGGGAGGTGGGGCCAAGCCTCAGCCTCCGGGGTGAGGGACAGGGTGTCTGTACTGGGCACACCCCTGGTCCCAGACCACCCCTGGCTCTGGGCCTGCCCAGCCACATGTGCCGCTGGGCCCCACAGAGGCAGTGATGTGCTAGACAGGCAGAATGAATCCCGCAGCTCCCTGTTTAGAGAAACGCAATCACTGGAAGACCCAGAATCACATGCTTGGTGCCATCATATTCCTGTAGGGGAAGGCTGCCCAAGAATATGCCCACTGCATGCCACCTCCACACCACTCCCCCACACCCTGCCCCTAACTGTCCCTGCCCTGCTTCCTGCCACCCCCTACCCCCTGCCACCAGGACAAAGGAAATGAGGTGTACACCAAGCACAACCAGACACAAGAGGCCATGGCCATCGGAGTCTGGAGCGGGGCGGGAGGGGCGCAGGGAGGGGCAGGGGGGAAGCATGGAGCAGGTATGCAGGTGTGCAGTGCCAGGAGCCTGTGATGTGGCAGAAAGCCCAAACTGAGGGTCAGGCAGAAAAGGACACGGGGGGGGTATGTTCTCAGGCTGGGTGACTCTCATCCATGACTTCTGGGTTTTCACTCAGCTGGTGCCTCATCAATTCCCCTGAGAGCTTTTAGGCAATTAGGCAGTACTGTCTTTGATTTTGCACTGTTGCTCCAAATCAGGCTGCGGCCAAACTCAAGAGGGTCTGAGGTCATGACACATGAGGAAAGGCTGAGAATGTGTCACACACCAGAGGAGACTGGAGACCCGCCATCTAAACACAAGCATGCCCTGGGTGGGATCCTGGGACAGAGGACGACATTCACGGGGAAACAGTAAAATCAAGCAGGTACTTTAAACAACAATGCGCTGCTGCTGGTTAGCTAATTCTGATTATGTACCACCCTACTTAGGAAGATGTCAGCAATAGGAAAACTGGTAGAAGGGTCTACAGAACTCTGAGATCTCTTCACAACTTTTCTGAAAACTTGATACTATTCCAAGACGATAAGGTTACTTTACAGAATCAATCCAGGGAATCTCAGCAGCAGGCCAACCCCAAATCCCCACACTGGCCTGGAGTGCTCAGGGCTTTGCCTCCAGAGACCAGGGCCTTCTACCCTTTTAGAAAACACTCGCTCTGAACCCACAGACTGGGCCAGCCTTTGGGACAGCCTGTGGGGTGCTCAGGAGAGGAGCAGGCTCAGCCAATGTGCCCACAGCCACCCTAGCTGCCAGGTTGGGCATCATCCCAGCAAGCATGGGTCTGGCTCCCAGAGTGCTCTCAGCTCCCCCACCCCCAGTGCTCTGAGCCATGCCTGGGGATCTGCTCGGCCCTGACAGCACAGGGAGGGACACACACCCTTTCTGGTCCAGGGCCTCGACGTCCTCCACACGCATGCCAAAGATGAAGAGGTTCTCAGCCCCAGCCTCCTCGGCCATCTCCACATTGGCACCGTCCATGGTACCAATGGTAAGGGCCCCGTTGAGCATGAACTTCATGTTGCCTGTACCCGAGGCCTCGGTGCCTGCGGTGGAGATCTGCTGGGACAGGTCTGCTGCGGGGATCACTGCAAGCAGGTGGGCAAGAAGGTATGTCAACACAAGCTGCTCACAGCATGAGAGCCAAGAGAACTCTGTAGGGATACCACACGCCCTCCTCCAGCCACACCTGGTGCTCCCAGAGCAGGTGCCACCTGCTGCTCAGTCCAGGATGGGCCTGAGCCCTGCAGCCCACCCCTGCTAGCCTGTAAGGGCTTCTCTTCCTGACCCAGAGCAGCCTGAAGCCAAGATGGTAACTCCTGAGAAGACCCCAGGTCACAAAAGACCTTTGTTCTGGAACCTTCCGGGGACTGGACCCAACCATAGTCTGGGGGACCCTGGTTCTGGCTTTTGGTGTTATCTGTTTCATCCTGACAGGAGTTTGGTCTCATGCCATCAGGTCGGAAGGCTCCTTGGAGCACGTTGAGAGGACTTTGGATTCACAGAACCAGAGAACTAGGAATGTGGGGCAACTTCCTTGTGTTCACATGCACGCAAGTCACTCTATAGTATGCAGCCTGGGCATAGTATGCCACGATGATGACCCTAATGCCGGGGCCGCAAGGTTTCTCCCAAGGGTGGGCTCCCTGTGCCTCGAAGATGTGGCTAGTGGGAAAGCTCCATCTTCCTACCTCACCCTGGCCTCCCTGCTCCCACATCATCTCGTCCATGGAGCTGATGCTGCTCCCCCAGCCCAGGGGCTGGCACTTGGGGTCAGCAAAGAGCAGAGTCCAGCCCTTCTTCAAGGTCAAGCCCAAGGAGTCAGGTTAAAGAGATCCAGGCATCTCCAGCCCCCGTATAGCTCTACACAGAGAGCAGAAGAACACAGACTAATGTGACAGTGTTCATACTGCTACAGCAAGTTCAAGAGCTGAGGGAACACTTGGGGGACCCAGACCTCAGCTCTGAGGTCCCAGAACAGGCACCCCAAGTTCAGTTCTAAAGATGTCCAGGAGCCAGCCAGCCCCAAATAACAATGAGGAAGGGGAGTTCCAGGTGGCAAAAGGCTTGAGAAAGATTTGTCAGAAGCTCACTGAGGAGCTAAGCATGGCATTGACCCTGAACCACATATGGTCTGTGATAGCCAAGGGACCCAGAGATGGTCCGATGAGCTGGCCGAGCTGGCAGGAAGGGGAGCAAGTCAGCCTGCACATTGTCACTCAGGATAGAAGGCAACTGCTGGTCTGTCTGAGCTCCAGATGTGCGTGCCACTCAGAGCTCAGGTTTCTCATCTCTTGCTTCTTGCCAGAACCTCCAGACAGGGCCAGTTTAGAAAGTCCTGCCCAGCTCAGGACAGTCATGCTCAAAGGCACACCTGGCTGCAGGAACTTCCAGAGGGCAACATACACCCTTGGAGGAACAGCCCCAGGGGGTGTGATGTCAGGCCCTAAGTTGCCTTTGGAAACGACAGAAGAGGCAGGTGCCAGCCCAGATCAGAAGCAGTTCTGCTCCTGAGAGCATATCGGTGGTGACAGCAGAAGCACGCTCTGGGGGTGGGAGGAGGGGGTGAGGAGGCCGACCTGGAAGCTGCAACCCGCCAGCAAGAGTGAGTTCTAGGAGCAGAAATGAAAGCTGGGGAGCAGAGCAAGGGGGAAGAACGAGGTCACAGGCAGAAGTGAGAAGGTAGCGAGAGGAAGGATGTCTGAGGTTGAGAGTAACCGTCTGTACTTGGTGATGGGCAGAGAGCTTCCCCGAAGCCTTTCACTGCTAGACCAGAGGCCCCTCCAGCAGGGAGAGCCTGGTATCTGGGGCAGGGTTCATCGGCCCCACCAGCAATGACCACCCACATCGCACCCAGGCAGGGGCAGGCTTTCCTGGCTGACACGGCTGCCCTGGGCCTACCTTTCTCAGCCAGAGACACTCGGTAGTTTTCCAGGAAGATCACTTTGAGCTTGTCACCCACAACAGGATCGTGGTTGATGACACTGCCAATGGATGTGACCAGCTTGATGATCATCTTTGCCATGTGGTAACCGGGGGCCGCCTGGAGACAGACGGAGGTTCAGTACAAGGACACCTGTGCTCAGGGCAGTGCAGGGTCCTCAGAGCATCCTGCGCGGGATCGCTGAGGTCACACCTGGCCGAATGGCCCCCCTGCCTGTCCTGCATGCAGTCTGGCAGATAGCCTCATGATGGAGGAACCTGCGCCCCATAGGGTGCAACGCCCACCTGTGACCCTGCTCCAGGGACCTCCTCACCCAAGCTGCCTTGGCCTGGGCTAAAACCTGTCAGCCTCCCAATGCATCTCTGACTCTAGTTAGTTCTTCAGAAATGAGATAAAAGGACAAAGACTTTCAGAACTACCAACTTACAGGAAACACAAGGAACTAAGCAACATACTGGAACATGCCAGACAGATATCTGGAAGACACACAGCCCAGTCTCTGTAACAAATCAGTTGCAGGGAGAGAGAGGAGGTTGGCATGGAGGAAAGCCACCGATGATGATGTGGCAGACAGCAAGCAATCACCAGGCAAGGCCCTTGCCGGGGTCCAGAGTTAATCAATCTGTTCCAGATATTTGTAAGTTCACTATCTATGTGTGAAGATAGAATCGTGTGGTGGTGTTAAAAAGAGTCTGTTTCTGTGGCAGTTTGGAAGGAAAACGTCATTGGGAACATGTGTGAAGTACTTAGAGGTGAAGTGATACTATGTCTAGAATTGACTTTGAAATGGTCCCGCAGGAGTCTGGGATGGGTGTATGGATATTATTATTAGGATTTCTACTTTTCTCTAGGCTGAAAATTTTTAATAATGAACATTTAAAGAACTGTTGGAAAGCCCATACCTCTAAGAAATGCACCCTGGGATACTGACAAAGAAACCGACAGGCGCTGGAGGAGAGAAGGGGCCCAGCTGGTAGCCCTGAGCTGGGGCTGGGCCTGCTGGCCCCAGGCAGCTGCTCATACCTCCTGCCCACCATCATGTGTGCTTGAGCTGGCGGGGCAGACAGTGCCCGGGCTCCGCCCCGTAGTCCCCCACAAGAAGCTGCGCCCCACACTGTCATGTTTTCTGAGTACACTGAGGCTTTTGGGGAAAAATGGCAGAGAGTGGAAACACAGCCCTTAAAGCTCAGAGTACGGACAGGAGACCCACCAGGGAGTAATGGCCGCATACCGGGACCCCATGATTGCATGGCCAAAAGCATGTACCACCGTGAATAAAATGAAAGAACGCTAGGCTGAGCTCCCAGCTGGTATACATTGGGCTGAGGAAGCAGCCAGACATCTATGTCCACTCAGCACACAAGGACAGGGGAGAGTGGGCAGCATGCTAGGGCCTGAGAGCTGGGCACAGGTGTGAAAGGCAGTAGCTACGCAAGGAAAGGCATGGCCCCATCAGATGGAGGACCTGTAAGCCCGCTGCAGCTGGGGACCCCCACTCTCACGTTTGGCAGGCAGGGGTCCCGTTTGGCTCCCTCCTATGGCTGTGCTGATGGACACTGAACCAACTAACTCAGTCCACAGGCACAGAGGGGAAGCAGAAGGCCTCTAGCGTCTGCCAGTCCTGAGCCCACCACAGTGTCCAGCCCACCGGGCAGCTGGCACCCCAGTTAGGACACAGTCTGCACGGACAAAAAGCATGGTGGTTTGTGCATTCAGGCTAAATATAAAGCAAGGAGCAAAGAGGACATCATCTTACCTTGCCCCCGATCATGATAGTCCTGGGCACAAAGGCCTTGGCTGGGTCCTTCTTTATTCCTGCAGGACAAACAAGAGATTCAAATAAGGCACTAAAGCCAGACAAACGCCTGCTTTGGGACACGGTGTGGTGACTAGCGTCCTCAGAGATCAACCCCGACTCATGGGGCAGGGTGCAGCCAGTGGGCCCCCTGGGTCTACTGGGAACTCTCACTTACAAAAAAGGGGACAAGCCACTAGATGCTGCATTTATATCCCACTTTGGTGAGGAAGGCCAGGAACAAACTCTTCCAAAAGGCTCACAGGAAAAGATGCACCTCTGTTTCCCGAAGAGCCCAAAGTAGGGGGGGCTGGCTTGGCTCTAGTCACTGGCTGTCAAGGCCCTTGCACATGATGGGTACTCGGAAAAGAGGGGGCCCTGGGATCATGGTCATCATACCATCAGCCCTTGACAGGTGCCAGGCAAGACTCCAAGTTTCCCCCTACCCTTGCTGTGTCCAGAGGTGAGAGGCTCTCCTGAAGCTCTTGCAGGGGTGCAGCCCGAAGGCCAAGGTGCAGCGGCTGGCTCACCTGCAGCCCCAGCAGACTGAGAGAGTCCTTTGCCAGGCCCCTGGGTCTCAATGTCAGTGGGTCTGGTCAGATGCTGGAGGGGGTCTACAAAGAGGGATGAGGCATCCCTCCATCATATTCTTCAGAGGCCAGGGACCAATCAGAGCAGTAAGAATCGTGGCTGAGCTCTAACTGACTCCAGGTCCTACCAAGAATATGGCTGTCCCTAGTTCTGAACTTTCCCACTTCCAGAAATCAGACCAAACAACAAGGCAAGGAGGAAAAAATAAAATACAAACTACATTTTCATCAAAACCCAGAAAGAGGAAAAACACACAAACTCCAGGTCACCGAGCAACTATGCCAGATCACGGCGTGGGTGGGGGATAGGGCTATGAGGGTAAGGGGTCCCCAGGACCCAGCCTCTTCAGAGGAGCTGTCAGTGGGGCTGACGTCCTGGGGTACAAGAAGGCAGACCTCATATGTACCTCTTTTCTAGGGAAACCTGGTTGGAGGGTCTGACATCCTGGGGCAGAGGCCCCCAGGCAATCAGGGGGCAAGGGCGTGTGGCCTCCTGAGCCAGCCTGGGCTTGGAAAGACAGAGGACCGATGGCCACACAGACAGGGGCCATGGCAGCACTGAAGAAGCTCACAGCTGCCCTGGGCTCCATGAAGCCCCTGCTGGTAGCCCCGGGTAGTGCAGCTCAGGCAAATTCGAACAGAGGAAGATACATGGCTTCGCTCTAGACAAGAAGCTGAACCACCCTCCCTATAAGAACCTCCAACCTGGGATGGCCGTCAGCTCAGAAGAGTCCACAGACCGGAAACTGAGATCCCGGGGGGAGGGCAGCACACTGGAATGCATGAAATGAGAACTGTCAGGATATGGGAGTGAAAGGAAGCCAAGAAAGAGCCAGATGGAAAAAGTGTGCACGCGCGTGCACGCACACGCACACACACACACACAGGATGGAAACGAGAAAAGTAGACAACATAGCAGGAAAGGTAAGATCTTTGGAAATGTTTGAAGAGAACTCAAGAGACAAGAAGAAAATAGGTAGAAGGAAGCCAGCGCACACCTCATTGGAGCCTGGGAAGAAGGAAACCAAAACAGTGGCGCCAAAAAGATGTTTTAAATACACTTCAAGAGACCTTCCTAGAAATTATAACAGACCTCAGTGAGTGTATTCATTCACTCAGTGAGTGTATTCCCGAGTGTCCGGGAAAACTGACCCATAACATTCAGTACCAAGACCCAGCCCAATGACATCAGCACAGGCCCTCATGACACCACGACACACCAATGTCACCCCGCTCCAGACAGTGCAGGACGGACCTAAAAGATGCTCAAGGAAAGAAAGTGAAGCCAAGAATGTCACCTGCAAATGTCCTACATGTTCTGAACAAGCAAGAACTCAGCACAATTCACACAAGTGGCTGTCATGAACCAGAGGGAAATTTGGGCAGAAGGGCAGAGCAGGACAGCTTTGCAGAAAGATGGGTGGTGAGCATGGACTGTGTTCATCTTCAGACTGAGATGGGAATTGGGACAGCAGAGCAGAGTGACATGGCAGTCTGCTCTGACCAGGGAAAAAGCGCACCTGGCAGGCAGGCGAGATGATGGAGGGGAATGGCCCAAGCCCCCAGCGGCCTGCCTGGTAGTACAGCTGGGCTCACAGGATGCCACAGAAAGCTAGCAAGCCCAGAAGTGGTGTGGTTGGGAAGGAAGCACTCGGGCCCACACAGACAGACAAGGATGGCGTGGGGCACCCAGGGACATCATAGCTGCTCACACACAGGAGACTGATGGGGTGCTTCCAGCAGAGCCCCAGAACAAAGAAAAGGCAGAAAATAACCACCACAAAAGAAAACCATGGCAAAGAAAACAAAACGCAGACTCCGTAAACTGCTGTCTCTGGCCAGGGAGGGCCCGCGGAGTGCCTCTTTTGGCCATGCACAGGCTCAGTGGGGGCCCTTCCTGGAGGGTTGGCGCCAGGAGCATCAGAAACACAGCCATGAACATCACCTGTCCTGTTACTTAACTGTCTCATGAGGGAGCGGTTTCCTCCACCTGACCGATATGACAAGCTCTGTATCCTGAATAGAGTATTTGCGGTTCCTTGGTTTTCAAAATTAAGAGTCAGCGTATTAAATTACAAAATTCTAAAATATAAAAGTTTTTGCATAAGGCTTTATTATATAATAAAAATCTGGCAAATATTCGTATTTACTTTTAGTGGCTCTTTGATTCATGTTGCTCCCATAACTGAACACTGCTTAAACAGTTTAAAGTACATGCATAAATTTAACACGTACTATTTTATTTTGGGGAAGTATACTTCAAATGTCCCTGTTAGGTAAATCTTTCCCAGTAACTCATGACGAGTCTACCGGACAGCAGCTAATTTTGAATGCCGCACTATGTGGAGCCTCTCGCCCAGCTCCCGTGTCCCTGTGGTGCTGTGGAGGCTGCTGGGGGCTGCAGCGAAGGCCCCGGGGCCCGGGCACACTCACGATTATACAGGGTGATGATATGCAGACAGTTCAGCAGCTGCCGCTTGTACTCATGGATCCTCTTCACGTGCACGTCGAACATGGAGGAAGGGTTGATTTTCACCTTATATTCCTTCTCCAGGAAGGCAGAGAACTTCAGCTTATTTTCCTGGGGAGGAAGAAGGACAAGGAGGGTCAAACCCCCGAGTCCCCAAGGTCTGACTGAGGCTCCGGCTTTCCAGCCACACAGCAGGGCAGGGGCTCCCGGAGACCTTCTGGGGATGGGGGTGGGGCAGCGGGGTACTGAAGCTGGGCACACTCCCAGATGGCAGCAATAAATGGGACACTAGACCAAAAAGCAAACCTACGCAGAAGGAGAAAGGTAAGAAATGTAGAACGAAGGGGAGTTGTGAGTGTGGTGTCAAAGGACACAGATTGGGGCAGGCAGGGAGAGAAGACTCAAAAGGAAGGACTCTTTCTGGGGCCTAAGACCATATGGCAGCCCAGCAGAGAGGCTGGCTCCAGAGGGGCTGTGTTCTTGGTCAGGGGGTCACCTGTCAGGTTTGAGGGCTCCAGGGGCCCTGGCTCATCTGGCTGTGAGGCTGGCTGCCCCAGGGAGAGGCTCTCACGCTAGCAAGCAGCGTGCCACGTGAAAGGATGCCAGGACTGGATGGACTTTCAGAGTTCCTCCTGTGGACAAGTTCTTCCTGCAGAACTTGGGGCAATGCATACTTGGGCTGCTCTGGGGTCTGCACCCACCTGCCCGCCTGATGATGATGACCTGAGAGCAGCCGCTGGGTCTCACACCCAGATCACGCAGGACTGCTGTCCCACACTGGGCCTACCTGCTTGACCTTGGCCACATCCCTGATGAGTGCCTCATCATCAACCAGCGGCAACAGCTTCTTCAGTTGGCTCAGGTCAGTTAGGAAACCCTCTCCGATTTTCTGTAAAACATAAAGGGAAACAGCATTTCTGCTCACTGTAGGACCCATCGTCCTAGAGACTGTCTTCCCATTTTGTCGTCCCTGCCTCTGCTTTCCTTGCTGGACCTGCTCCAGCCCGGCCCCAGGCCTGCTTCTCTCTCACAATACCCAGCTATCGGAAAATACCCCCAGACCATGGCCACAGCTGCTGCAAGCAGTCCCTCCCCAGGCTCCCTCCAATCAGACCTGAGTTTGCTCCTGACTAGGACGTCATAGTCTGGTCAAGCTCAAACATCCACAATAATCATGCAATCCTTCCTTGTCCCCTTCACAGACACATCCCAAACCTGGGGGCTAACCATGGCCCAGCGGCTCCTCACCCATTCTCAAGGCCCTGCACCTTCCAGTCACTTCCTGGTCCTGCCCTCTGCACGACAGCAGGGGGGTTGGTCTGAATGCACTGCTCATCCAGTGCCCCCGCCAAGTGCCCCTGTTGCTAACTTAGGATCATGAAGAAAGCTCCTGGCCTGTCCTCCCTCTGCCTGCCTCGCCAGGTGCTGAGCCCCGCTGGCCGTCCAGCTCCCAGGTGGGCCATGCCCCTCCGCCAAAGGAGCAGAGAGTCAGGGCTCCTGGCTCCTGCCCCTTAGCCCTTCGGATCTGTGCTCTGCTGGCCCTTTGCCAGGGCTGCCTTCCCTGACACGCGTAGCTAGACTGCCAGTGTCCCCATGGCAGGCCCTCACCAGGCGTCACCCTCCAGCCACCTGCTGCATTCTCAAGGCCGGCGCAAGTACGTAAACGGTCAGCTCATCACTGCGCGTCTGCCTCACAAAACCTCTCCAGTGGGTCTGTGCCTGCTGCTCAGCTGGGCGGTCCCCACCCCAGTCCTTCCTGAAGACCAGGACCTCACTTCTGAACCCCTGCACAAGCCGCTAGGGCCACTGACTGGCGGTATAGCTTGGCTCAGTGCCCCCATATCTGACCCTATGCGTCCCCAGTCAGGAGCCACTGCCGGCCAACACACAAAGGAGGATCACTACCCCCTCAGCACATGCTGGCGATAGGCTTGTGGGCCTTGGGCGACAGCTGAGGCTCTAAGCGTGCCGCAGCTCCCTGGGGACTCCCTGTGGGTCTCACCTCCACGATGGTGTCGGCCAGCCCTGGGTTACACAGTAGCAGCCACCGTCGGGGTGTGATGCCGTTTGTCTTATTCTGGAACTTCTCTGGCTCCAGTTCATAAAAATCCTTAAAGCTAAGACAGAAGACAGGCAAGTAACACAAAAGCTGTGTTGGAACAAGGTGAGCAAGAGAACATTAAGGAAATCCCCTGGAAGGTCCCAAAGTTCCATTTTTCTGTTCTGTTTTCGAAAGAGCACAGAGCAGTCAGCATTACTGCCCACCTTGACCACAGTGGGCACAGAGCACGTGCTTTTCAAAGCACTGCACATTCGGCCACAGAACAATGATCACACAGGCAGTGGAACCTGGCCGTCTTCCGTGGGGACCGTGACACTGGAGAGGGTACAGGCTATGAAGCCTGAGAACTGGGGTCTAGTTTCCTCATCTGTAAAATGGGGATGCACTCCACTGACAGGCTTGCTGCAGGGAATGAAGACTATTACGAAGCCCTTGGGCCGGCCCTGGGAACACAGAAGCCTCCACACGGGCAGACCCGGTGTCACGGAAGTGCTCCACACACATCTGGGTCGAGGATGGAGGGAAGGAGTTCCAAGATCACATCCCACCAAGAGAGGGAGCGGAAGCATGAGATCCGACCTAAGAATACCTCCTTCCTCTCGCTGAAGAGCCCTGGCTCTTCCTGACCTGACCTCCATGCTGTCTAGGCATGGGACACTTGTCCTGAAGTGGGGCACTCCCAGCACCTGGCCAGCAGCAGATGGCCAGGGGAGAGCCCGAAAAGAGGAGGGCACTGGTGACAAGAAGGCTCAGCTCCTTAATACCACCCACTGAGAGCTGGAGCCCTCGGTGTCTTCACCCACGGAAGGATATGCCCTGGGCAGTTTAGTCAGTGCGCATGATGGCAGCAGAGCAAGTGTGGAACGTGGGCAATAGGCCTCAGCCACCATGTGTCTGGCAGCTAACCGTCCCCAGAGGCAGATCTCGGGTCAGGAAGGAGATAGACCCAGCTCAGGACAAATGCTGGCTCTACTCACACTGACTGCTTCACAATCTCCGAGTGGATCCTCGCCACGCCGTTGACGGCGTGCGACCCGATCACACACAGATGGGCCATGTTAATCCGCTTGCAGTCCCCTTCCTCAATCATGGACATCCTCCGCAGGCGGTCCACATCCCCGGGGAACAGGGCGGCCACGTGCTGTTGCCAAGACAGAGAGCTGTGAGCAGAAGGCCCAGGGGCCCACATGGAAGAGTCCACCACCTCCAAGAAAAACCTGGGTTTGCTGTACCCCACATATGCCTTTGAGCTCCTGGAATGCACCTCCCATAGCCCTGACGGCAGGAGGAGCTCTCCATGCTGCCGCCCCCCAGGGAAGGTCCTGTGCTGGCCAGAGGACTCAGCAAACCTGCCCTGCCAGAGGCAGACAGATGACCCTGGTGCTGAGGCGTGCCACGTGACTCACAAGGACAAGACGAGAGTGCTGCCCTCCTGGCCTAGGCACGGTCCAGCCACAGTCTGATCAGCTGGTAATGGCTACTTTTTCACCAAAATGTTAAACAACCCAACAACAGGGGCATGTGGGTGGCTCAGTATGTTAAGTGTCTGACTTCGGCTCAGATCATGATCCCGGGATCCTAGGATCGAGGCCAGGGTGGAGCCCCAGTCCAGCCCCGCTCTCACCAGGGAGTCTGTTTCTCTTCTCTCTCCCTCCGCCCCTCCCCTCACTTGTGCTCTCTCTCTCAAAAAATTAATTTAAAAAACTTTAAAAAAAAATGAACAACAGGGGCATCTGAGTGGCCCGGTGGGTTAAGCCTCTGCCTTCAGCTCAGGTCATGATCTCAGGGTCCTGGGATTGAGCCCCGCATTGGGCTCTCTGCTCAGCAGGGAGCCTGTTTCCTCCCCTTCCCCGCCCCCCTACCCCCCCCCCCCGCCTGCCTCTCTGCCTACTTGTGATCTCTCTCTCTGTCAAATAAATTAAAAAAAAATCTTAAAAAAAAAAAGACCATTAAAAATGAACAACAGGGGCGCCTGGGTGGCTCAGTGGTTTAAGTCTCTGCCTTAGGCTCAGGTCATGATCTCAGGGTCCTGGGATCGAGCCCCGCATCGGGCTCTCTGCTCAGTGGGGAGCCTGTTTCTCCCTCTCTCTCTGCTTGCCTCTCTGCCTACTTGTGACCTCTTTCTCTGTCAAATAAATAAATAAAATATTAAAAAAAAAATGAACAACAAACACATTTGGACTCTAAGTTGTCCTTTTCGTGTACCATTCTCCTCTCTGCAGGTAACAGAGAAAAGACAAATGCTGCTTGGTTTCCATATCACCCAAATGCTGCTGTATGACCCAGGACAAAGACATTTCAAGAACAGACACATCTGAGCCCCACTCAGGAATGGGAATGTTTTAAAAAGACCTGAATCCATGACTCCTACATACACTGTGGGGGTCCGGGTGTGGGGACTAGATATCACCTCTGCCAGATTGTCCCAAGTCCCCAGCAGGCCGAGGCTATTCAAGAAATAAGGCATCTGTTCTAGGCCAGATGATTCCATGTGGAGGACAGGAGGGCCCTCTACCTCTGCCCACCCCCTCCACCCCTGATCATGACAGGGGGTGGTCAGTCAGCCACCCCCAAGCTCCCACCCATGTCCCGGCTGCTCACATCTAGGTGCCTCTGGTTGATGGCATAGATGATCTCCAGGTGCCTTGGCAGGAGCGACTCAAACATGGACACAGGCCAGCGTTCCAAGGCCTCGGGTAACACGGTGTGGTTGGTGTATGCACAGGTCTTCTTTGTGATTTCCCAGGCCTAGAACATTCCAGAACATTCCAATGCGTTTTGTTTAGGAACTCTTCTACCAGATGCCTAGGCAAGGGGGAATCCCAGGATCAAAGAGAGATATTCGGATCCTACCAGAAAGGGGCCAGGCCAGCTAGCTATACATCTCTGCGCTCTGGCCCTGTCTAGAATCTTCTCAAAACCCACAAGTGAGCACCATGCCCTTTACATTTCCGACATGATCATGTACATTCTACTTCCTAACAGAGCACACACACATAAATGAGTAATGCTTACCTCACCACATGGCATCATTCACTGACTTACTTTTCTTCTGTGTAAACCATTTTTTATTGGTGAACAAAGCAGAACACCAAACAATTTTCTAATTTATTTCCACCCAACTAATCTCACATCCAGTTCGAGAACACTGGGAAACTGTGTGACCTCCCTCCACTGACCAAGAGCAGATGGGACCATGGGGGTGCTGCCCACCCCATCTGGAAGTGCATCCCAAACCAGAAAGGGGATCTGGGTTCTACAACATGACATAAAAGTTGCTCTACAGTTTTACACGTTGATTTAAACTAGATCAAGAAAATCCCACTCTACAAGTATCTAGGACCAAATGAATCAGGAGAACAAACATAAAAACATAAACGATGTGTTTCTTTACACTTGATACTTCTGGGGATTTTGTCACAATTCTAAGATAAGAAAAGTATGTGAGAAGCTCTAAGAAGTGTCAGGATCCTTTTCCTGTCTTCCAGAAAACTGCTTGTGTGCCTCTGTACCACTGCCCCACCCACTGTGTCCTGGTCCCTTGGGAGAAACCTCAGACCCACTCCTGGAACGTCCTCCTCCCCATGGCTCTGTCTCCTCAGGGAAAATGTCCCTTTCTCCCCAGGCCAAAGGGAAAAAGCCTTCCTCAGCATCCTAGGGCCAGCTCAGTACTCACCACTGTTGTTGGGACAGACTTGAAAGTGAAGGGGACACCATCACCCCACATGCAGGTCTGGGGGGACACCATAACCCCCCGTGCCCAGGTCTATGGGGGCACAACCACCATACATGCAGGTCTTGGGGGGAAACCATAACCCCACGTGCCCAGGTCTGTGGGGAACATCGTCACTCCACACATCCAGCTCTCACTGGGAGAGTGTCACCCCACATGCCCATGATTGCGAGGACACCATATCCCTGGTGCCCAGCCTTCGGTGCTCACCTTGTCCCAGTCCACTTTCTCCACGTCCACCAGTATCCTCATGAGCTCAGGGATGGCAAGGGCTGGGTGGGTGTCATTCAGCTGGATGGCGACCTGCAGTTTACATAGGGCCTCCCCCTCAATCCTCTTGCCTGCACGGGCACCACTGTGGTCATTGTGTGCAGAATGGGGGTCCTCAGCCGCCCACCCCTGAGTAGCCTGGTCTACAGGGCTGACAATGGGAGCTGAAAGCATGGCACAGGTACTGAGCCCGGCAGGACAACCAGCCAAGGAACAGGGAGTACAATGGGGTCACAGGGGCCACAGGGAGAGGCGAGGAAGACCCCGGAGGCAGATTCCTCAGTAGGACCTTCGGCCCGCTTCCAAGGCCCTCCTCATGCTCTCTACTGCTCCCCCTGGCCCAGAATGTTCCTCTCCCCTAGGATATGTTGGCCTTGTTTAAAACACAGAACCCAGACTGCCAAATGCATGTTTCACCCATGGGATCCTTTTACAGTGTTCCTTGCTGCTCCTAGGATGCCTTGTGTGGCCCTAGTCAGGGAGGAGGGGGCCAGCCACTGACGACAAGGAGACCAGGATAAGGGGAGACTGCAGTCCTGCCCCTCCCCTACCTACCCAAGCCCCAACCCTGAGGAAGAAACAGAGCCTGGGAATGTCCTGCCTTCTGCACTGGGGTCAAGACCCATCAACAAACCAACCTTGTCAGGGAAGGTCTCGAAACAGGTCCTTACTGGGTCCCGGCAGCCAAACTTGGAGGACTTAAAGCGGCGAATGATGTCCTGGAGGGTGGCAGCCACCACAAAGTACTCCTGCTTCAGGCGGAGCTCCTTCCCCTCGAAGAACTGCAGACACAGGACAGTGCTGGCATCACCAACAGCCAGCAGGGCCACCGCAGGCCCTCGAGGGCCCCCCTCAGAACTCAAGAAGGGCACTGGGCTGAGGGATCCTGATCCAGGGATGCAGGGACATATGTGTGCATGAGAATGGGAGCCCTTGGGGGCCAGCACGGCACAGACACCTCCGCTCCCCACCCCCACCCCCCGGCCTGGGCCCAAGCTCAGGTAACCTGCAGCTCAAGGGCACAGGCATTAGGTGATGACGGCCTAACCTGCATGTGATCTTCAGACAGGTAGGCAGCCAGCACAGGGTCACACTGCCCTGCGTGAGGACAGCAGGCATGTAGGTCTTGTTCCTTAACACCCAGAGTCAATCAGGAGCACAAGCTCCAAAGGGTCAAGTGCCTTGCACCCAAAGCTTTTAAGATCTGCTTAAAATCTTGGCGGGGGGTAGTGAGGATGGGGTGTGTTTGGTTGTGAGCCTTTCAGCACCAACGCCCTTTGCTACTATGTGCACTTATTACTCGGATTAAATTGCAAATACAAACCCACTAAGACAGGTGAATTCCAAGGGCTCTTGTCTGGCAACAATAACGAAGCCAGCAGACGCTAAACTTGGTGGCAATGGAGGCTGTGGTTGGGACTTCATCTAGTGGGTGGTGGCACATACGAAAAATTTTTCAAACCATGACTGCATATGCCTCCAGGCATCACTGACAAACAGGGACTGCTGTCCCCACCTGAGAAAGGGGTCACCCAACTCTCAGGGAAGCAGCATCACATGGCAGAAGAGCAGAAGCCGGCCACATGTGAGGTCTAACAAGCTCTCACGTTGCCCCCATGTCGCCCTGCATATGGCCTCCCAAAGTGTCCCCTCAGGGAGATGGCAAGGGGGAGATGCTAACAGGCACACTTAGACTCATGGGGCGTAATCAAGCATGTGGTACCGTCCTCACCCCAAGGAGACACATGAGGGCTGCTGGTGGCCACATATGTGGTCTCCACCTGATGATAAGTGTGGTTCTTCTAGACAGCTCCAGCCCCCCAGGGCACTTCCCTAGTAGATGAGAACCAACCACGTGAGCTACTCACATTATCATTTGGATACAGGACTCTGGAGATGTTCTCGGCCAGGTTCCTGTCCAGGACTGCCTCGATGTAGCCACCCACATTAACTGTGAGCAGAGACGATGAGGTCAGGACCCATGGGCCTTCCCCGACTCCCCATGTGCCCTCTGCCTCCAGTTCCTCCCTCACCTCCCTGAACTGTGGGAGGGGCATTCCCAAATAGGGGGTGCCCCAGAGCCATGGTTTCACTGAGCCCTCACACCCTACGGGACGCCAGGCCCCTTGCTCCTTCCTGAAGGCACAGGGTCCCAGGAGCACCGGCTTTGCCCGGGGGTGCTCCCTGGGAGGCCCCAGATCTCTGAGGAGTCTGCTCTCTGGCTTACAAGGAGAGCTTCATGCTCTCCACAACAGGGACAGTGCAGACAAGACAAGAGCTCTGTGGGGCAAGTTTAGGGGAAACCACCCAAAAGAGACAAGAGAGGCAGAACACACAGTCATGGAGCTTGAAGTCGTTGGGCGCCTTGGCAGACCACAGCCTCATGGTGTTGACAGTGTTGTTCCGGTAGCCGGGCACTGGGGTATCGTACGGCATGGCCAGCACCACCTGGCCAAGGAGAGATGGTCCAATCTAGTCAGTCAGAGATGCAGGCCCCAGGCCCAGGCCTCCTCATCCCACTCAAGCGGACAACCTGTTTGCCCTCTGGCTGTTCTTCTACTCCAGACTCTTGCTACTCACCCTGTGACAGGCCACAGTCCAGCCCAAGGGCAGCCCAGGCCAAGAGCACCTGTGGTGGCCCTGCAGGAAGGTCCTGACCACACTCTTGAGGTCACGTCTATCTTCTCTGAGTTCACCTCCTTCGACACTGGCATTAAGAATTCGTCCAGAATTCTATCTTAAGATAGAGTGCCTGGGTGGCTCAGTGGGTTAAAGCCTCTGGCTTCAGGTCATGAGTTCAGGGTCCTGGGATCAAGCCGCACATGGGGCTCTCTGCTCAGCAGGGAGCCTGCTTCCCTCTCTCTCTCTCTGCCTGCCTCTCTGCCTACTTGTGATCTCTCTCTGTCAAATAAATAAGTAAAATCTTAAAAAAAAAAGAATTCTTCCTACTCAGTTGCTCAAGGGGCCGCTGCGTCAACCTCACTGATGCTCAGGGCTAGCAGCCACACCTCCTCAATCCTCATCCTCTGCCTGCCACACTGTCCCTCTTCTCGCTCAACTATGCTTATGCAACTGCAGGACTCAGCTAACTTCTCCACAGATGGCTTCTATTTCTGACTCCATTTCCCAATGTCTGCAGAAGGTCTTGACCTCTAACCCTCAGAGAAACCAAACCAGCCCACACTCTACTCACAACGGAAAATGCAGGGCCTGTGCTCTAAACATAGGGCTGGCCACATCCCCTCCTGACTCCCCTCTGTCCACAAGTACCTGCTTTACTCTTACCAAGGACAGGAAGATATGCACAAGTCTCATGGTCACTTCCAACCCGCAGACCCCTGGAAGGGGCTTCTCACACTCAAACATGTCTGTGGGGGCTCATACAGGTTCAACTCTGTAGATTTACAAGATGAAATCCCCTCCTACAGCCAAAAAGACTATAGTATAGCATCACTAGAGCCTTAGTATATCACCTTTCCCTCCCTTTCCCTCTTCCTCCGGCTCCCCAAAGCCTTGTCCAAGCCAGTTACAAGCCCTCCAAAGCATCCCTAACCACCCCTCCTTCCCTATCCAGGGCCAGCCCTCCAGCATAAGGCCCCTATCACTCATCCTGAAATGCTCCTATGGTCTCTACGCTTCCCTACATACACTGATATGCTTATCTTCTACAAGCACATGCACTGGGATAATTGACCCCTTCTCTGTTCTTTCAAATTAAATACAACGTATGATGGCATCTTAACATGGCTCAGCCAGCATTAGCCTATGCACCCTGTTTAAAACTTATGCTGCAGAAAATCTGGACGACTCACATTTGCACGCCCAGGGCTTCCCCAGTCTCCCAGGCTCACCTCCCCACATCCAGACGATTGAATCTTGTTCATTACAGCTATGCCCCAGGAAGGCTCTCCTGCTACCTCCCTCTGCCCCCTAAGACCACCCAGATGGGCACTACCTGCCATCCCAGAGCCTAGACTGGACTTGCCATGCTCCTGTCCCCTTGTCAATGCCAGTGCCCTGTTCTGAGACATCTACCCAGCTCACCACATTGCCCAGGGCTCAGATGGCTCAGTGGTGGTGGGTGACACCTGAGAGGCGCTACTAAGGCCTGTGGTGTGCGGTTGAGAGCAGGCATCAAGCACCTGCTCTCTGGAGATGCTGGTGAGCTATCCGTGTCCCCCAGAGCCTCAGTGCCCTGCCCCCGTCACCACACTGTCCTGCCAGCCGTTCAATGACTGCTGGTCTCAACGCCCACAGAAGCCCCCCGCGGAGGCTTTCTCCCTGCCTGGGCAGCTCCCAACAACCGACAACTGCTAAGAAGCAGGCATATGAGCACAAAACCTCCCAGGCCTTCACCTCGGTCAGGCTGTGTGGGGAAACCACACAGCGTGCACTCCCAAAGGGAAGCCGGTATGACCAAGAACTGCGGCCATCCCTCACTGCGCCCACACTTGCCCTGGGGGAGGCTACCTGGGTGTCTAGCCACTTGACGCCATCAGGGGTGTGCTCCACTCTCCCGTAGAAATGCACAGGCAGCATGTACTCCGGCCGCGCCTTCTCCCAGGGGTTTCCGTAGCGCAGCCAGTCATCCGCCTCCTCCACCTGGAAAGGGGCCAGCAGTGAGGTCGGTAGGCCCCCAGCCCACAGGAACTGGCTGTCCAGGCACCGCTGCACTGCGCGGAAACATTTCCAGTTCTGGTCGAAGCCTCGTGTTCAAAACCGAACATGTTGGACTATTAAAGAAATGAACTCAGGAAAAATCATTAAAGTGAAGACATTAAGAACCGCAGGAATTTAGGGGCATCTGGGTGGCTCAGTGCCTAAGCATCTGCCTTCGCCTCAGGTCATGATCCCAGGGTCCTCGGATCAAGCCTTGCATGAAGCCCTGCATCGGGCTCCCTGCTCAGTAGGAAGCCTGCTTCTCCCTCTCTCACTCTACCTGCTTGTGTTCTTTCTCTCCCTGTGTCAAATAAATAAAATAATAATAATAATAATAAAAAGAATCACTCAAATTTAACAATAAAAAGGAATGAAGTCCCGCTGCGTGCTGCAATATGGGTGAGCCTTGCATACACGTGGAGTCAAAGAAGTGCTGGTAGGGTACAGCTCCATTCACAGGAAATGTCTAAAACTGTCAAATGCGTAGAGACAGCAGGTAGATTAGTGCTCATCAGGCACTAGGGTGTGACTGCAAATCCGTGTGGGACTTCTTTTTAGGGTGATGAAAGTATTCTAGAAATAGTGGTGATAGCTGCCCAACTTTGTAAATATATTAAAAACCACTTGATATCTCAATAAAGCTGTTATTTAAACTTTTTTCTAAGATTTTACTTATTTGCCAGAGAGAGAGAGCATAAGCTGGGAAAGCTGCAGGCAGAGGCAGAGGGAGAAGCAGGCTCCCCGCTAAGCAAGGAGCCCGATGCCAGGTTCAATCCCAGGTCCCTGGGATTATGACCTGAGCTGAAGGCAGCCGCTTAACTGTCTGAGCCACCCAGGCATCCTATAAAGCTGTATTTAAAAAAAAAAAAAAAAGAAAGAAATTAAAGAAAATAATCACTGGAGCCCACTACTTGGAAAATAACACCACCAATTAGTGGGTACCTGGGCTGGGTTGCCTTTGCCACAGGAGTGCCTGGACACACCACTGGAAGACACTGCTTTTCTGTAAGGCCTTCCTTAAACCAGGTTGTTTTTTAAAAACTGTACCTGGTAGCATCCAAAATCATAAAAGAGAATCCCACAAATAAAACCAAAAGTAGCCCCACAGATCTAACAATCTTTGAGTAGAAGGATTTGGTGGGGTTGCAATGGGATAAATTAATTTGGTAAGTAGTGAATAAAGAATTAGAAATATAAATTTAAATGAGAGTCTTCTTCAAGTTTTTAAAAAAAGATCTATTTATTTATTTTAGAGAGGGAAAGAGGAAGCGTGCACACACTGTGCACACGTGGGGGCGGGACTGAGGGGGAGAGAGTCCTAAGCAGACTCCGCATAGAGCGTGGAACCCAACGGGGGCTCGATCTCACAGCCCTGAGATCACAACAGGAGCCAAAACCTAGAATCGGACATTTGACTGGCTGAGCCACTCAGGTGCCCCTGTCTTCTTCAAATTTAACAAGCAATCTTAAGTACATGCATACCTCGGAGATATTCCAGGTTTGGCTCCAAACTACAGCAATAAAGTGAATATAGCAACAGAGAGAGCCCAATGAATGTTTTGGTTTCCCAGCATATGTGAAAGTTAAATTTTTACTACACTGTAGTCTATTAAGTGTCCAACAGCATTATGTCTTAAAAAAATATATAATACCTATACAGTGGCTAACATAACATAATAAACATTTTTTTTTTTAATTTTGGCGAAAAAACAAAAACAAAAACAAAATATAATGCTTTAATTAAGAAATGTTGCTACAAAACGTTAACCATCATCTGGGCTTTCAGCAAGTTGTAATCACTGATCATGGATCATCAGAACAATGTAATAATAACATTTGCAATACTGTGGGAATTACCAACATGTGACAGAGACATAAAGAGATCAAATGCTGTTGGAAATATGGGACCCACAGATTTGCTTGATGCAGAGTTGACACAATCCTTCAAGCTGTAAGAACTGTGTTATGTGAGAAACATGATAAATTGAAGTGCAAAAGAACAAGGTATGCCCATATGTTACCTTCAGGGTTTTTAAATTTTTTATTCTTTAATTTTCATTTATTTATTTCACAGTAAGCTCTATGCCCAGTGTGGGTCTTGAACTCACGATCCCAAGATCAAGAGTCGTATGATCTACTGACCAAGCCAGCCAGGCCCCCTTGTTTGTTTGTTTTTTGTTTGTTTGTTTGTTTTATAAATGGTTCTTACACAGAAGTGAAAAGTCAAGAGAATTTCTGGTTGCAGTTATAGGGAGGTGACCCGGCCAAGATTATTGCTTCAGTATGTGTCTCTGCATCATACTCCTGGCTGGGCTTTTCTGTCTGGTGCAGGCAGCTCTTCATCATGGGACCAGCCCTGCCTTTTGATCTGGTGCCATGTCCTTGTACATTAGTAAGATTCTCCAATACCACAGCCTGGTCATCTCCTGCAGAGTACGTCCATGAATAGTTTGTAGAAGCAGCATCTCCTTGACTATACGAGATTGGTGGAGAGGTCTCTCAGGGGACCGCTATTTCTGTCCCTATGGCCAACAACACTGCTGTTTGACCAGTGCCTGCATTTAATTCTGCTATAGATAAAGTCAATCAAAACTGGCTCCCATGACAACAGGGTGGGAGGAGGGTGAATTTATAACTCACCCATCATCCCACAGGTGTCTTTAAGCTGTTATGCAAGATGGCAAGAGGTAGAAGAACAAAAACACAACAAAGAAATGTCTGTGATCAAGCAAACAAAAGACAACACAAAGAAATCTTCCTGCTAGGGGCGCCTGGGTGGCTCAGTGGGTTAAGCCTCTGCCTTCAGCTTGGGTCATGATCTCAGGGTCCTAGGACTGAGCCGCGCATGGGGCTCTCCATTCAGCAGGGAGCCTGCTCCCTGCCTCCCACCGCCGCTCTCTGTCTGCCTGCCTCTCTGCCTGCTTGTGATTTCTGTTTGTCAAATAAATAAATCAAGTCTTTTAAAAAAAAATATTCCTGCTATACCCATAACACAATGAGGGCCTCTGAGTTTCTGTCTTATGAATGTATACTGCATAGACTGTAAGGAGCCTGAATGGGTCAAAGCACACAGGTGTATAAGGGCTGGTGTGCCTCTGACAGACACACATGTATAAGGAACTCTGCCTGAAATCACCCAGAATGTACCAGGAGGACAAGTGCAGTTCTAAGGTTGGAGAGAGTATGTTTAAAAATTAAGCAATAGTACCATCCATTTTTTTCAAAGAAATGGAACAAATAATCCTAAAATTTATATGGAACCAGAAAAGACCTCGAATAGCCAAAGGAATATTGAAGAACAAAGCCAAAGTTGGTGGCATCACAATTCCGGACTTCAAGCTCTATTACAAAGCTGTCATCATCAAGACAGCATGGTACTGGCACAAAAACAGACACATAGATCAGTGGAACAGAATAGAGAGCCCAGAAATCGACCCTCAACTCTATGGTCAACTAATCTTCGACAAAGCAGGAAAGAATGTCCAATGGAAAAAAGACAGCCTCTTCAATAAATGGTGCTGGGAAAATTGGACAGCCACATGCAGAAAAATGAAATTGGACCACTTCCTTACACCACACACGAAAATAGACTCCAAATGGATGAAGGACCTCAATGTGAGAAAGCAATCCATCAAAATCCTTGAGGAGAATGCAGGCAGCAACCTCTTCGACCTCAGCCGTAGCAACATCTTCCTAGGAACAACGGCAAAGGCAAGGGAAGCAAGGGCAAAAATGAACTATTGGGATTTCATCAAGATCAAAAGCTTTTGCACAGCAAAGGAAACAGTTCACAAAACCAAAAGACAACTGACAGAATGGGAGAAGATATTTGCAAACGACATATCAGATAAAGGGCTAGTATCCAAAATCTATAAGGAACTTAGCAAACTCAACACCCAAAGAACAAACAATCCAATCAAGAAATGGGCAGAGGACATGAACAGACATTTCTGCAAAGAAGACATCCAGATGGCCAACAGACACATGAAAAAGTGCTCCACGTCACTCGGCATCAGGGAAATACAAATCAAAACCACAATGAGATATCACCTCACACCAGTCAGAATGGCTAAAATTAACAAGTCAGGAAATGACAGATGCTGGAGAGGATGCGGAGAAAGGGGAACCCTCCTCCACTGTTGGTGGGAATGCAAGCTGGTGCAACCACTCTGGAAAACAGCATGGAGGTTCCTCAAAGTGTTGAAAATAGAACTACCCTATGACCCAGCAATTGCACTACTGGGTATTTACCCTAAAGATACAAACATAGTGATCCGAAGGGGCACGTGTACCCGAATGTTTATAGCAGCAATGTCTACAATAGCCAAACTATGGAAAGAACTTAGATGTCCATCAACAGATGAATGGATAAAGAAGATGTGGTATATATACACAATGGAATACTATGCAGCCATCAAAAGAAATGAAATCATGCCATTTGCGACGACGTGGATGGAACTAGAGCGTATCATGCTTAGTGAAATAAGTCAATCGGAGAAAGACAACTATCATATGATCTCCCTGATATGAAGACATGGAGAAGCAACATGGGTGGGTAGGGGGATAGGAGAAGAATAAATGAAACAAGATGGGATTGGGAGGGAGACAAACCATAAATGACTCTTAATCTCACAAAACAAACTGGGGGTTGCTGGGGGGAGGTGGGATTGGGAGAGGGGGAGCGGGCTATGGACATTGGGGAGGGGAGGCGAACCATAAGAGACTATGGACTCTGAAAAACAACCTGAGGGTTTTGAAGGGTCAGGGGTGGGAGGTTGGGGCAACCTGAGGGTTTTGAAGGGTCAGGGGTGGGAGGTTGGGGGAACAGGTGGTGGGTAATGGGGAGGGCACGTTTTGCATGGAGCACTGGGTGTTGTGCAAAAAGAATGAATACTGTTACGCTGAAAAAATAAATAAAATGGGAAAAAAAAATTAAGCAATAGATACATTTAGGTTTTCTTTTACTGTTAGTCATACTTTTCCCTGTCAACTTTTTTTTTTTTTTTTTTTTTTTTTTCTCATTTTATTTATTTTTTCAGCGTAACAGTATTCATTCTTTTTGCACAACACCCAGTGCTCCATGCAAAACGTGCCCTCCCCATTACCCACCACCTGTTCCCCCAACCTCACACCCCTGACCCTTCAAAACCCTCAGGTTGCCCCAACCTCCCACCCCTGACCCTTCAAAACCCTCAGGTTGTTTTTCAGAGTCCATAGTCTCTTATGGTTCGCTTCCCCTCCCCAATGTCCATAGCCCGCTCCCCCTCCCCCAATCCCACCTCCCCGCAGCAACCCCCAGTTTGTTTTGTGAGATTAAGAGTCATTTATGGTTTGTCTCCCTCCCAATCCCATCTTGTTTCATTTATTCTTCTCCTATCTCCTACCCCCCCATGTTGCTTCTCCATGTCCTCCCTGTCAACTTTTTATTATGAGTGTGTTCAAACATACAGAAGTATTAAAAGAATTGGCAGTAAACACTCAACGCACCTTCAACTTAGGATCCACAACTGTTAACACGTTGCTATATGAGGTGTGCCCATATGTTATCTTCAGGTAACAGATTTATCACATATCCATCCATCAACCCATCCAATTCTTGATGCATTTCAAAGTCAGTTGCAGACATCTGTACACTTCTCCACGAATAGTTGAGCATGCACACCGTTAAGGAGAATGCATCCTGTGTTTATGTTTTAGGTTAATTTGTACACAGTACAATGTACAAAGTTGAAGGACACTCTTGAGCTCTGGAAATTGCTTGTGCCCTTGACCCAAGCCCCATCAAGACACAGGGAGCTTTCCATCACCCCAGTCTGTTCATGTTCTGTACTGCTCTCCTGTTACAAACCTTTTAATCTCAACCACAGCCCTGCTTTATACGTCACTGTTAGGCCTCAAATTATACTACATAAACTATTCTCCAGTCAAGTGGATAGCTGTGCCTTCCATTTTAAAGACCTGAATGAGGGAAATGGTCTCCTTGTCCACTGGAGGGCAATGAGCCTGCACTCAGACACTGCACTCTTTCCACCAATGTGGTCTTGGCCACCTCCCTTTGCTGTGGTTTGATGCTTCAGAATCCAAGCTCACTTTTCCCCAGAGCCACTTTGCTTTGCAGTCTGGCCTCTAACCCCCAGGACACTGTCCTGTCTCTGAGGTCAGGGAATGAAGGCAGGAGGTGGGAACAAAACCTACAATAACCACTGTTTCTCAAACTACTCTGAGGTAATTGTCCCACTGAGGGTGAACCAGAGAGAGTCACCTTTGCTCCACAATGAGGTACAACAGGGACCTAGCATACAGCATGTGATGTCCTCAACCCCTGGTGCTCCTATAGGACCAGTTGGGCGCCAGGTCCCACTCCAACAGGCCTCGCAGGCTCACAAAAAAGAAGTTGTGTGCGATGAGCTCACAAAGAAGATCAGCCTCTGGCAGCCCACAGAGAACTCTAAGGGAAGAATGGAGCTCACAGGATAGACCTGTCCCACCTCTGCTTCGGCCAGGACTAGCAGACGATCTCTCCAGAAAGGAGTTCAACACATAAAAGGCTGGACTGAAAGTGCCTGTTTGTTTTCTTGTGTACATGAGAGCTGGAAACAAGTGAAGAAATGGAGTCTCACTCACCTGCCAGCCATTGACAATCTTCTGGTTGAAGATCCCAAACTCATAGCGGATTCCATAGCCATATGCTGCTAGGCCCAACGTGGCCATGGAGTCAAGGAAGCAGGCTGAAAATTCCAAACACAAAGCACTTCTTGGGATCAAAGACAATCAAGCAGCTTCAAGGCCCACTGGAAGCAAAGCCTAGACACCCATGTTAATTAAGTAGGTCCTGGGACGCCAGCCTCTGGGTGCCAGATGGCAATTAAAGGCTGACCTATCAGCTTCAGATTTCATGAAAGGAAAACAGCCCTCTCCCCTCCCTCCAGTTTGAGAGCCGGGGAACCAGGCCAAGAGGCTGTTCAGCGTGAGGGTGAGGGGAGGTGGCAAGGACAGAAGTAAGGCACCCCACAGAGAGCCCATCTAACTTGGCATGCCTCTGAGTGCACAGTCCCCTCACTGCTAGTTTTGTCGTAGAGAGCCTCATGCAGGCTGGAGGGTGCAACACCCCTACACATTCCACTTAAAATCCATATATTTTGGACAGTAACACCACAAAATAGTGAGGAAGGCACAGGGATGGGGCTGGGAATGGATGGACATCTAAGCACTCAAACACCTCAAACACCTAAGAGCCCAAATTCCCCAAGACCTCCAGGAAGGTGGCTGGAGCAGCAAGCTGAAATAAGGAGCCTTTGTTCCAATCAAAATATCTTAGGGGGGAAAAAAAAAACAAAAAAACACCAATGTTTTAAAGATTCATTTATTTATTTGATAAAGTGAGAGAGAGCCGGGGGTGGGGAAGGGAAAGGGAATGACAGTATTAAGCAGACTACATGCTGAGCATGGAGCCCGACGCAGGGCTTGATCCTATGACCCTGACATCATGACCTGAGCCAAAATCAAGAGTCAGACACTTAACTGACTGAGCCATCCAGGCATCCCAACAAAAACAATGTTTTAAGTAAAGATCCAGAAAGCAGCCTTATTAAACTTCCAGATTACAAAGAAAAAAAAAGTCCATAAGAAACAAGCAAATAAAACACTTGCTGAACTGAACAAATACGCCCAGACCCGTTATCAGACCCTGTACTAAGGGGAAGCAACAACAGTATCCACAAATGTTAAGACCTGGGTTCCTGTTCTGAAGAAATCATTCTCGCAGAAGGAACACAGGACGTATCAAGTTACGAGGGGCTGGTGACTACCCACATCTACACGGGTGAGAGGAGTCCCAGAGGAGGTCACACCAGTCCATGGGCAAGGCCAGTGGTGCTGCAGAAGGAGCAGGAAACTGACTAGGCAGTCTAAATAGGAACCAGACTGTGGAAGGCCTATAGACGCCTGAACCCCTGAAGGGAACAGATGGTGGAAGGCCAGGGATGGGCCTGTCCTGGCTGACAGTCACCAGCCTTGGGGTCGGAGGGGAGCTTAGGCAGCTGTCCTGGGCTGTGAAGGAGACCAAGTGGTCTGCAGCCTTCCTTGAGCTTGGTGAAACGGGTGCTGTTTTACTGACCGGGAGAAAGCTGTTGAGGGTGCAGGGGGCTGCAGGGGACTGATGTCCCAACCTTGCAGCACAGTGGGGCTCCCTCAGGAGGGGGCACCCTGATTCCATGTGTGGGGGAAGTAAGGTTCAGCTTCCTGTCTGGAATGATCACATAAGTTACAAAAAAGCCCTGCATTTGAGAGCAGATGCAGGGGACCTTGAGACCTTTCCCATGAAGAGGTGGAGGTAGGGCAGGCCCTGCCAGCTGTTCCATTACACAGATCCAGGTGTTATTTCACTTGAGAGAAATATATGCTACTTTTTTTTTTTTCATTTTATTTATTTTTTCAGTGTAACAGTATTCATTCTTTTTGCACAACAACCAGTGCTCCATGCAAAACGTGCCCTCCCCATTACCCACCAGAATTTAACTTAAGATTTGAAAACATAAACACATACACATACTCACATAAATCTGAGGGGGTTTGATCCCTTTACAAAATGACAACTCTCAGAAGGAGCAGTAATACAACATAGCAGGGGTCTGAGCCCACCCTCCCGTGGCCCCCACACAAGGGAACATAAACATAAAACTTGGCCTATTTCTCTTCCAGAAACACTGTGCCCAAGAGCCTTGAAGCACACAGCAAAATCAAATTTCACTGTGACAGTGATTTCCACCTCTAAGTTCTTGGTTTTTTTTTAAGTCTATTTATTTATTTGTTCGTTTAGTAATCTCTATACCTAATGTGGGGCTTGAACTCACGACCCTGAGATCAAGAGCCACATGTTCTTCCAACTGAGACCACTAGGCAGCGTTCCACTTCTAAGTCCTTCACTCCGCTCCCTTTGCCCTAAAAGGCTAGCAAAAATAACTCAAACAGGAAAAACAAAACAAAACTGGATATGCTCTCCAACATAATGACCCAAGGGAGCAATATCCCAAAAGGAATGACTCTGCTACTCTGGGGCAATATGTTTACTACAGTAAAGCAGGAACAGCTTGCTAGCAGGGCTGCATTCATCAATCGTGTGTGCGTACATGCACATGTGTGTGTGCCTGTACCTGTGTTTGTGTGTGTACAGATGTGTGCATGCATATATGTGCATGTTCACTCGTGTGCATGTGTATATGTGTGTGCCTGTGTGCATGCGTGTGTCTATCCGTCTTTCTCCTAATTACCAGTTGTAGAATGTGATCAGTACCTTGGAAACCACCCCCCAGGGCCAGCTACCCAACACTGGCAAGCCCCGTCCGTCTTCATGATCATCGGGAAGTATCCTTGTGTGAAGGAAAACATATTTTGCATTTTATTCCACTTGGATGACACATTCTCCCACCCACTCAGAGGGGCCAATTTACCCCAACAAACTGCTGTTGGGAGCACAGCTGACCTCAGCCTCAGCATGTGATTAGCGACCAGGGACCGTATCAGGAGAGGCCATGCCTCGCCAGAGGGCGGGGTTACCTGCCAGCCTCCCCAGGCCACCATTCCCAAGGCCAGCGTCCTCTTCTATTTCCTCCAGTTCTTCCAAGTCCAACCCCAGCTATGAAAAAAAAAACAGCCAACATTTCAATATCACTTAATATCTTCCTCAAGAAACAGGTGAAAAGATAGTAAATCTTGTCAGTTTGTATCAGTCAAAGCTCAGAGTCTGCTTTCTTTTAGACTTGAAAATCTAATTATTAAAATCAGGCACTTAATCAAAGCATGAAAATGAAAGTTTCCAGGCATTTTAAAAGCTGCCAAACTACATAAGAATTAATAATCAAAAGGGAGCATGATTTAACAGTCAAAGATAAATATTGCCAGGTTATTAACCTATGTACAGTGAACAGATTGTAACATGTATCCTAAAAATGAAACCAGTGGCTTCAGTAATTCTCTAGTTTTGTATGGTCTCATGATATTTATGTGACTTATTTATTTATTTACTAATTATTTAACTAGCTATATTTATTATCTGCCTCCCCGAAGTGTCCTCTTCTCTACATTTAGCTGTGGAGAATCTGTTCTGCCAGGCTTCAGGTCAGTTTCTGGGTTATTTACACTGACGTGGGAGTCATCTAAGTGTGTCTGTGGATGAGGTGAGCTTATGGTCCTTCTGCTCTGCCATCTTCTCTGGAACTCCTATGCAACAGCTTTTTAAAGTAAAGCACCTCTCCCAGGGCATCCCAACTGCATTCAAGCAATCTTCTGAAGCAGGTATATGGAATGTTGAAAATCGGAACAAAAGAAACAAAGCCCCAACTTCTTCACCTGACTTGAAACCATCCCACAATGGTTTGGATGGATAAGTGTTCCATCAATCTGGCTTTAGTGTGTTAAACTTCACAAATGGCTCACATTAATTATCTTGATGAGTATGTTTTAAACTTTTTGGCTTCTGGAGGACTTCAAGAGCTATTCTTTAATGGAATTATATCTATATCAAGTTAGAAACTTAAAACAGATTAATATTTTTAAGTATATATGAATTCATTTTAAACTAATAATCCCATTAATATTAACATAACACAATGTAATGACAGGGGTTTTTTTTTTTGTAATGACAGTTTTTAAAATAAATAAATATACTAAGAAGAATAGCAGTGTTTTACATTTTTACAAATCTCTTTAATAAATTTTCTGCTTAGCATTCAATCTGTTGAGATATTACACGTCATACAGCCTCTGGAAAGCTTCACCACATAGTCACGATAGAACAAAAATAAACAGTTCTGACCTAGTGGACCACCTGAAAAGGTCTCAGAGTCCCCAGAGGTCTCCAGACCACACTTCGAGAATCCGATAAATTACAAAGGGTGAAAGCAAACTTGTGGAAAAATAAAAACATCAAAGTCATAAAGAGATGGTTTAGTGTCTATTAAATAAATTGAATGGTACTAACACAAACAGTAATCTGATTCAGAGTAAGATTTCAAAATATTGACTGAACTCCCATAGCAATTTCAAGGAGCGTGTTCCACCAAAAATATTTTGGGTATGTGGGGGAGACAGGATTTACCCAGTAGTACACACCGGCTCCAAGTTAAGAAACACGTTTAACTACATTTTCCAAATTTATCTGACTATGGAACCTCTTACTCGTGAAACATTTGCTAAAGTCAAAGACCACTACACTACATAAAGGCGAGCTAAGAGCCGATGTGGGAGGCAAGATGTTTTGTTCTCTTATGTTTTTACCTTGAATGTTGTAGGTACACCTCAGCCTAGTAAGGCAAATTTTGCCATGAGTTTGAGACTATTCAAAAGAGGCACAAAAGAAGAGCTAACTGACAACAAGTCTAAAATCTCGCAAAAGTGGGCTTCTCAACCGAAGACAGAAATAAGCACGATAGAGCACCCTTAACCTGTTTTTTTATTTAATGAGATATAATTCACATCCCATATAAAATCCACCCTTTAAAGCAAACAATTCAATGGTTTTAACATACTAACAAAGTTGTGCAACCACCACTAATTCTAGTACTTCCCTGTCCCAAAAACAAACCCCATACTCTCCCACTTTCCGTATTCCCTCAGATCTTGGCAATTACTTTTCTTAATTTCTGTCACTACAGATCTGCCTATTCTCATCATTTCATATAAATGGAAACACATACAAACATTTGGCCTTTTGTAACCTGCTTCTTTCAATTAGAATAATGTTCTCAGGGTTGATCCATGTTGGAGCACATATCAGTACTGTTTATCACTGCATAGCTTTCTGTTGTAGGACTAGTCTACATTTTGTTTATCTGTTTATCAGCTGAGGGGTTATTTAGGCTTGTTCCACTTTGGGGCTATCAAAAATAATGTTGCTATGAACATTCATGTACAATTTTTTTTTTTTTAAGATTTTATTTATTTATTTGACAGAGAGAGAGATCACAAGTAGGCAGAGAGGCAGGCAGAGAGAGAGGAGGAAGCAGTCTCCCTGCAGAGCAGAGAGCCCGATGCGGGGCTCGATCCCAGGACCCTGAGATCATGACCTGAGCCGAAGGCAGCGGCTTAATCCACTGAGCCACCCAGGCGCCCCTCATGTACAATTTTATGTGTGGACATATGTTTTCATTTTTCCTAGAAATAAACCTTGGAGTGAAATTGCTGGTTTATATAATTCTATGCTTAACTTTTTGAGTAACTGCCAAACTATTTTTCAAAGTGGGTCCCACCACTTTACTTCTCCCAGAAGTGTATGAGGGTTCCAATTTCTCTGCATCCTAGCCAACACTTGTTCTCTGTCTTTACAATTATAGCCACTCAAGTGGGTGTGAAGCAGTAGCTCATGGTTTTGATTTGCATTCCCAGATAACTAATGATGCCGAGTACATTTTCACATGCTTTTTGACCATTTTCATACTTTCTTTGGGAAAATGCTGATTCCAGTGCTTTGCCCATGTTTAAATTAGGCTGTCTGTACACTCTGGACACCAGACACTGATTAGATTTATGATTTACAAATATTTTCTCCTATTTTGTCTTTTCACCTTTTCATAATATACTTGAATGTCCCAAATTTTTTTACTCTTGTCCAGTTTAACTATTTTTCCATTTATTGCTTATGCTTTTATGTAATTTCTTTTTTTTAAGGTTTTATTTACTTATTTGACAGACAGAGATCACAAGTAGGCAGAGAGGCAGGCAGAGAGAGAGAAGGAAGCAGGCTCCCCGCCCAGCAGAGAGCCCGACGCGGGGCCCGATCCCAGGACCCTGGGATCATGACCCGAGCCGAAGGCAGAGGCTTTAACCCACTGAGCCACCCAGGCACCCTATTTCTAAGAATCTATTACCAAATCATGAAGAATTACTCATATATATTCTTCTAAGAGTTTTATGGTTTTAGCTCTTATCTGTAGGTCTCTCACCCATTTTGACTTAATTTTTAAATGTAGTGTGAGATAGGAATCCAACTTCACTTATTTGCATGTGGACATCCAACTGTTCTAGCATCATTTATCAAAAACACTATTTTTTCTCTACTGAGTTGTTTTGGCATCCTTTACTTCAAAAAGGAGAAAAGCAATTGACTACACAGGCCACCAAAAGCACAGGTGACGAAAGAAAAAAAACTGGGCTTCAAGAAAATTGAAAACTTTTCCACATCAAAGGTCACTATCAACAAAGTGACAAGGTAACCCAGGGAAAAGTACTAGCAAATCATATATCTGGTAAGGGATTAATATCCAGAATGGAGAACTCCTAAAACTCAACAACAGCAACAAAAACAAAGAGCTTGATTGAGAAATGGGCAAAGGATTTGAACACACATTTCTCCAAGAAGATATTTAGATGGCCAATAAGCACATAAAAAGATGCTTAACATCACTCATCAGTAATAATGTTAATTAAAACCACAATGAGATACTATCTCCCCTACAACAGAATGGCTACTTTAAAAAAGAAAGAAAAAGAACAAGTGTTGATGAGGATGTAGAGAAATTGGAATTCTTGTGCACTACTGGTGGGAAATTAAAATGCTGTTACCACTGTGGAAAACAATATGATGTTTCCTCAAGAAGTTAAATACAGAATTACCATATGATCAAGCAATTCCACTTCTTGGTATAGACCAAAAAGAACTGAAAGCAGGTTTTTTGTTTTTTGTTTTTTTAAGATTTTATTTATTCCAGAGAATGAGAGCGAGATCCAGAGAGCAGAAGTGGGGTAAGAGAGCACGAGTAGGGTGAAGGGCAGAAGGAGAAGCAGATTCCATGCAGAGCAGGGAGCCAGATGTTGGGCTCAATCCCAGGATTCCAGAATCATTACCTGAGCCACCCAGATGCCCCTGAAAGCAGGGTCTTGAAGAGATATTTATACACTCACATTCATGAAAGTATTATTCACAAGAGCTAAAACGCAGAAGCAATCGAAGCGCCTATAGACAGATGAATGGATAAACACAGTATGGTATATACATACAGTGGAATATTATTCACAGAACCTTAAAAAGGAAGGAGATTTTGACATATGCTACAACATGAATGAACCTTGAAGGTATTAGTATTAAGCCAGTCAGCCACAAAAAGACAACATTGCATGAGTTCACTTATATGAGGTACCTAGAATATCAAATGTATAGAGATGGAAAGTAGAATGGTAGCTGTCAGGGGCTTGAGGGAAGGGAGAATTGGGAGTTAGTGTTTAATAAAGATAGAGGCTCAGCTTTGCAAGATAGAAAGGGTTCTAGAGATGGATAGTGGTGAGTATGGTACAATATGAATACAGTTTCTGTTGTGTTTATTTTACCATAATATTGAAAAGCTGGAGGAAAAAATCAACGGGCTATAAATGTGAGGGTTTATTTCTGGACTCTCAATTCTATTCCATTGTTCTATAGGTTTATTCCTATGCTAGTACCACTCCGTCTGACGACTAAAGCTTCACAGTGAGTTTTGAAATTGGGAAGAGTGAGTCCTTCAACTTTGTTCTTCTTTTTCAAATATGTTTTAATGATTTCTGGTCTGTTGCATTTCATCTGGATTTTAGGATCAGTTTGCCAATCTCTGCAAAGAAGACAACTGGAATTTTAGTGAGAATTGCAGTAAGTCTGTAGATGGATCTGGGGAATACTGCCATCTTAAGGTTAAGTCTTCTAAGACATAAATGGACCTGTAATGTCATTTCATTTTTAGGTCTCCTTTAATTTCTTTCAACGATGTTTTACAATTTTCAGAATGTAAGTCTACATCTCTTTTGGAAATTAATTCCTAAGAATTGTATTCTTTTTGATGCTATTTTAAGTAGCACTGCTTTCTTAATTTCATTTTTGGACAGTTCAGTGCAGGTATATAAAAATGCAGTTGATTTCTGTACACTGATCTTATATCCTGCAATGTTGCTATACTCACTCATTTGTACTAATATATTTTTATTGGTTTCCAAAGGATTTTCTAGATCATGTCCGCTGAACATAGAGATAGCTTTCCTTCTTACTCTCCAATCTGGATGCTTATTATTTCATTTTCTTGTCTAAATACCCCAGCTAAAATCATCAGTATGATGTTGAGTACAATTGGTGAGAGCAAAATCCTTGGGACAAGGTGGGAGGTTAAATACCAGCTGGTGGTGTCTGGCGTCTCAGTTGGTTAAGTGGTCTGCTTTCAGATCAGGTCATGATACCAGGGTCCTGGGATCGAGTCCCACGTCAGGATCCCTGCTCAGTGGGAAGTCTGCTTCTCTCTCTATCCCTCCCCCTTGTTTGTGATCTCTCTCTCTCTCAAATCAATAAATAAAATTTAAAAAAATACCAGCTAGGGACACCATCACTCAAATAGAGACACTCTATAGGACAAACTCAGTTTCAGCAAATAAACTGCAAGGCCGAACACTAAATCAGTGGAGAAGTTTATAGATTAAGAGAGACCTAGGAGACATATCAACCAAATGCAAATAATTTTCTGAATACATTGTTAAAAAATTATAAGGCAATCAACAAGTTTGTCAACTGCCTAAAAATTATTGTCAATATCTTAGGGGTCATAATGGTATGACCCTATCTTTTGAGATACTTGTTGAAATAGCAACAAGTGAAATATGCTGTTTAATATTAGCTTAACTAATCTGGGAGTAGTAGGGGTGTGAGGGGAAACAAGAGAAGTCATGAGTGAGGCTTGAAGATAGGTGGAGGCCGATGATGGGTATATTGAAGGAGTTCATCACAGCAGTCACTCCATCTCTGTACATAATTACAATTTTCTATGATTAAAGAAAATATTTAAATACACCCGTGATGGCTCAGTCAGGAGGGAGGTATGTCTATTCAAGTTCCAGTTTTTAGTGTAACCTGCTCCCAGAACTACTTTCCAGCTCTGTACAACAGAGTAGTGGCATGTTTCACTTTTCACACTACATTATAAGTTCAGGAGCCTGGGGGAGCGGGCCCACCTAAGCCCCACATCATCATTTGGTTCTCACTCAAAAAATCTGGCACCCCATCTTACAACTATAAGGGCCCAGCAATTGTGTACCTAGAGACACTAAAGATTTGATCATCAGGAAAACCTTTCAAATACAAGATTAATAAAAAAGCTTGAAGTGAGTTAAGTATCACTTTTAAGAAAAAAATGTACATATCTGGTTTTGGAATCAGGGTAATGTTGGCCTCATAGAATAAATTTTTAAGTTTTCCTTCCTTTTCTATTTTTTAGAATAGTTTGAGAAGAATGGGTATTACGCCTTCTTTAAGAATTCACTTGTGGGTAGAATTCACTTGTGAAGCTGTCTGGTCCTAGACTTAGGCTTGTTGGAAGTTTTTTGATTACTGATTTGATTTCCTTTTTTTTTTTTTAAAGGTTTTAATTAATTAAATTTTATTTTTTATTTTTTATTTTTTTTTGACAGAGAGAGACACAGCAAGAGAGGTAATAGGGAGGGAGAGGGAGAAGCAGGCTTCCCACGAAGCAGGGAGCCCAATGCGTATCTCAATCCCAGGACCCTGGGATCATGACATGAGGCAAAGGCAGACACTTAACAACTGAGCCACCCAGGCGCCCCTGATTACTGACTTGATTTCTAAAGAAATCAAGTTTTCTATTTCTTCCTGCTTCACTTTTGGTGCGTTATATGTTTCCAGGAATTTATCCATTTCCTCTGGGCTGTCCAATTTGTTGGCATACAGTTTTTCATAATATTCTCTTATAGTTATTTGTATTTCTGTGGTGTCAGTTGTTATTTCTCCTCTTTCATTTGTAATTTTATTTGAGTCCTTTCTCTTTGTTTCTTGATGAGTCTGGCTAGAGGTTTATCAATTTTGTTGAAGTTTTTAAAGAATGAGCTCCTACTTTCACTTATCTGCTCTACTTTTAAAAATTTTATGGTTTCTGTATCATTTATTTCTGCCCTCATCTTTATTATTTCCTTCCTTCTGCTGCTTTGGGGTTTTATTTGTTCTTTTTCTAGCTGCTTTATGTGCAAGGTTAGGTTGTTTTGAGATTTTTCTTGTTTCTTGAGGTAGTGTCGTGGTCAGAAAAGATGCATGGTGTGACTTCAATGCCTCTGAATTTGTTGAGACTTGCTTTGTGGCCTAATGAATATGTGATCTATTCTGGAAAGTGTTCCATGTGCACCTGAAAAGAACATGTATTCTGCTGTTTTTAGGATGGAATATTCTATACATCTGTTAAATCTACCTGGTCCAATGTGTCATTCAAAGCCACAGTTTTGAGTGCCTGGGTGGCTCAGTAAGTTAAGCGTCTGCCTTCAGCTTAGGTTGTGATCTCAGGGACCTGGGATTGAGCCCCACATTGGGCTCCCTGCTCAGCAGGGAGCCTACTTCTCCTTCTCCCTCTGCCCCTCCTCCCCCCTCGTGCTCTATTTTTTGCTCTGCTCTCTCTCACCAATAAATAAATAAAATCTTTTTTTTAAAAAAGCCATGGTTTCCTCATTGAATTTTTGTTTGGATGATCTATCCATCAGTAAGAGGGGTGTTATGGTCCCTCCTATTATTGTATTATCATTATAACTGTTTATGTATTTGGGTGCTCCTGTGTTGGGTACATAAATATTTACAATGGTTTTGTCTTCCTGTTGGATTGTCCCCTTTATTATTGTATAGTGTCTTTCTCTGTCTCTTATTACAGTCTTTGTTTTGAAATCTATTTTTTCTGATAGAAGTATTGCATCTCCAGCTTTCTTTTGATATCCATTTGCTTAATAAATATTTCTCCATTCCCTTGCTTTCAATCTGCAGGTGTCTTTAGGTTTAAAATGAGTCTCTTGTAGACAGCATATAGATGGGTCTTACTTCTTTTATTCATTCTGATACCCCATGTCTTTTTTTAAAAGTTTATTTAAGTAAATAACGTCTACACTCCACATGGGGCTCGAACTCACAACCCCGAGGTGAAGAGGTGCACGTTCTTCTGACTGAGCCAGCCAGGTGCCCTTGCCCTATGTCTTCTGATTGGAACATTTAGTCCATTTACGTTCAAAGAGATTATTGATAGATATGTATTTATTGCTATTTTATTACTTATTTTGTGGTTGTTTCTGAAGTTTTTCCTTCTTTTCTTTTTTTCATGGTTTGCTGTTTTTCTTAGTGATATATTTGGATTTCTCTCTATTCTTTGCGTATTTGTTAGTGGTTTTAATTTGTGGTTACTATTAGCTTTTTTTTTAAGATTTTATTTATTTATTTGACAAAGAGAGAGCGAGCATAAGCAGGGGGGAGCTGGAGAGGGAGAAGCAGACTCCTCGCTGAGCACGGAGCCCAATGCAGGTTGATCCCAGGACCCTGGGATTGGGACCTAAGCCAGAGGCAGATGCTTAACTGACTGAGCCACCCAGGCTCCCCCTATCAGGTTTTTATATAACATTTTCTGCATATATGTCTATATTAAGCTGATGATTGTTTGGACCAATTCTTTACTCCTCTCTATCAGGAATAAATAAATAAATAAATAAACCAACAAACAAGTAAAATTCTCTATCAGGCATGTTATTTTTATGGGTCTTGCTTAGACGTCTGACTGTGGCCTTATCTTGTTCTGTCATTTAGAATAAATTTCTGTCTTCTCATTTTGTCTAAGTTTCTATGCCTGTTTCTCTGTGTTAGGAAAGTCAGCTGTATCTCCTATTCTTGAGGTAATGGCTTAGGAAGACGAGGTTCTATAGTGTTCTGTAGTGCAGTGTCCCATGTTGCCTGGGACCTGGCATTTCAGGGAGTGTCTCCAATGTGTGCTCTGTGCACTCTTCTATTGTGTCCTGGCCACTTTGTTCTTCAAGCCAGTCATCTGCAGTCACTCTCTTTGTTGTGGGCAGTGTTTAGTCCCTGGCCCAAATGTGCAAGTTTTGACTTAGGTATGCTCTGGTCTGCTTGTGAAATGATACCTGTCTCCACCACTGCTGAAACGAAGCCCCCAAAACTCCCACAACAGGAGACACAGTGTGAGCAGGGGTTTGGTCCAGTCTTCTGGTGGAAGGGATCACCACTCTGGGACTGAGACAAGCATGACTGGGAGAAGCAATTCCACCAGGGGGTGGGGGGTGAGACCTGGTATAAGCAAGTGACCTGGTGAGTTCTGGCACTTTGCCAGTTCCCCCAGGTGGCCCTGTGCATATGCTGAGGGGTATGGGAGAGAAATGGTGCCTGTCAGTTCCTTTGTTCTCAGAGGGGTCTCTCTGAATGCTGCCACTCTGTAACATGCTCTGAGATAAGCAAATAACCTCCCCACTCTGTGTTCCAGGTGCTCTTCAGGTAGCTGTTTCCATGGTGTGTCTGCGGGCTGTTTGCCTGTCTTTTCTCTAATAGCAGTGCAATGCCCACTATCCCAGCCAAGCCCACTGATCTTTAAAACCCCAGCCTTTAAGTAAGCCCCACCGGTTGCAAGAAGTCATGAAATTCAGCCCCTCTCACTTTCCACATCAGTTGCTATGGGGATTCGTCTTCCCTGCGTGCTCATTTCTGTGCTAGTCTGACTCTTGCCGTTCTCTGCAATCATGGCTCCCTCCCAACCACCGTGGCTGTGATCGGTTTCTCTCCCAAACCGTTCATGTCTCCATACTTCCGACCTTCTCTGATGTAGCTTCTTTTCTCTTTAGTTGTAGAGCTTGTTCTGTCAGTCTCCAGATTGATTTCTGGGATATTTAGGTGTTCATGGAACAAGGTGAGCCTAGGGTCCCCCTACTCCACCACTGTCTTCCCTTTCAGTCTCTTTTTAGACAAGGATTGATTGATTGATTGAGGATTGATTCCCATTTTGGGGAGTCACATTTTTTTTTTTTCCAAATTTTTACTTTGCCAACGGAAACTACCTGCCCCAGCGACTCCTCTCCACTAAGTTGTGGAAGGAGAGATGGGAGCCCCAGAAATGTGAGGCTGCTGAGACCCATGTGAGGTCCCTACCACGTTGCTACCAGTGGCGCCTCCAGAGCGCCTCCCACACCAAAACTGAACAAAAGCAAGGGTGCTAGGGGAGGGAAGGCTCTGGTGAGGACCCTGCTACATTCATGCAGGAGGGAGGAACTGCTGCACGTTCATACCCTAAGAACGATGTATTGAGTGTCCAGTGGAGGAGGAAGGTGGTATCCAGGGAAGGGGGGTACGTACGGAGACAGAAAACAGACGTGATGGATTTCAGTTCTGCTCTAAAGCCACAGATGAACTGTGGAGAGAATCAGCATCCAAGTGTACAACTGTTAATGACAGAACCCTTAAGCAAAGGCAGTTTTTATTCTGACTGGGGAGAAAGGGCAATTTTATACCTAGAGGGCAAGATGAACACAACAGGTTGCCTGGGGTGGGAGAGGGGACGGGAGGTGGGTTACTAGTTCAGTAAAGTGACAAAAAATGGGACAGAACCACCCACTTCTGCCCTGCGGTCACTGTGCCCCTGGGGTGGGAATGAGGAGTGCAATGGCTTTTAGCAGCCTTGAAACCTTAGCATCACAATGCAACCTTGTGCTCACAGGCTCAGGCATTAGCCTCCCCTCCAATCCTTCTGTTTTCCCCTTGAGGAGTGCCACCCACTGAGCCATTCTGCCCTGTGTAGGATAGGCTGTGCCTTACGTCACTCCTAGCCCCAGATGGAGAAAATGTCAACGTCAGTGCTCACCTCTGCAAGGCCTGGATTAAAACTTAGTGTGCCGTGAGAGGCTACCCAGCAGCCGGGCCCTAGGGTCCCGTACCTGATAAATGGCTTCATCGCAAGCATTCTGAAGGCCCAGGTTCACCATTGTGTTCTGCAGTGTGCGGCCCATGTAGAATTCCAGGGAAAGGTAATAGATGCGCTGAGGAGGCAAAAGAAAGCATCTCAGATTTTGCATTCCAACCCCACACATGATGAAGATTAGGGTGATGAGCAAATTCATAAGAGTACCTACTTAGGTCTTTCATTTGGGCTACCCACACAGTGCCCAGATGGGCTCACTCCCTGTGCAAAGCATTGGCTAACCTCGGCTTTCCAAGGGCAGGACTCAGGACCCTTTGACTACAGAGCCTCTGCTCACTGCCCTGCTGGATGTAAGCTGGCGTTACAGGAGGGAGGGCAGGGCAGTGCTGGGGAACAAGGCCCCCAGGATGGACAAAGCCAGGTCTGAACTTACCTTGGCCTCTTCCCCACCACACGCCCTTGAGTAAATGACCTCCTCACCTCTCTAACATAGGAGAAAACAACCCTGTGACAGGGGATACTTCCAAGTGTTAACAGCTTCTGACACCCACGATAAGTACACCCAGTCAACACAACAGGATGGATGGATGGACACATCCCTTTCCACTGGGCACACGTCTGGACAGTGTCTGCTGCCTGACTCTGGGGGACTGGGATATGCAACAGTCTGTGTAAACAAGGAGAAGGACCAACCCCTCGCTGGGAGCTAAGTGGGGTTCTGAGCCCTTCCCACGCAAGGTACAAATTATTCCTCACAACCATCCATCCAGTGGGCCATGGGGCGGCAGTGAATGAGCCACACTCTGGCCCTCAAGAGTCTTGCTCTTACACGGGACTCCATGCTGCTTCCTGCCATCAAAAGGAAAGCCTGGGAAAATAAATGGGGAAGAAGGGAGAAATATTGCTTACAGAAGAATTCCAATGAATGCACACAGGTGGAACGAGTGGGACAGAAAATCACCATGAGTACAGCACAGTGTAACTGTCACAGACAAGAGCCACCATGAACACTGAAACCAGCGGACACAGCTTTACAGACTAATGGGGTATCTGTCAGCCTCCAACATCGCCCCCAAAATATTTATTAATTACAATGGTGGTTTCAACAAATGTCCAAAAATTCTGTTATCTATCCCTCCAGTAGGTTGTGCCCAATCCCTTTCCCTGAGGGCAGGCTGGATTGGGGTGACTCCCAGCTACTCAACAGTCTAGGAGGGGAAACTGTTAACTTCTAGGGAAGGGAACTGGCTGTGTACCCTTTCTCAGGTGACAGGGGTGACAGCCTCAGGACCAGGTCATGGTGATATGCTGTGATAAGAAGGTACCCTGCGGTATTCCTTCCAAGCCCCCAACCAAGACTAATCAGGAGAGAGCCCTGGACAGGCCCCCAACTAGGGGTCATTCTGTGAACTGCCTGGCTAGCATTCACTAATTTGCCAAGGGCATGAAAGACAAGGACAGACCAATAACCCTCACAGGTAGGAGGAGATTAAGGAGACTTAATAACCAGAGGACCCTGGATGTGATCAGGGACAGAGATAATATTAGAGGAAAAAGTGGTAAAAATCTGAAGAAGGTTGTGAGCCAGTGCCAGCTCATTTTGATACTGGTGCTATGGTCATGCAGAAAGAGAGCACCACACAGCACTCCGCACTATCTTTGTGACCCTCTGCAAATCGAATGCTGCTCCTAAATAAAAATTTACAAAGCAAAACCAGGCTTTGGAAAGCGGTGTGTCTGTGAGTGCACATGCACAATGATGAGTGTATGTATCTCGGATTCAGGTGTGAATCCATGGGGAAGTATGGACTGTACTACAATTTTATCTTTCCTGCAGGTTAAAATGTTCAAAAGACAATTTTTAAAAAATCAGCTGGCTGCAGAATGCAGCGAGAGAATTCACTTTCCACAGATCATCATTGGCAGGCTTTGTCGGGCCAGGGTTTAACTGGGATGTCCTGCCTGTACAGGGCGACCAGCCTGAGCCACTTTGGGACCCATATTCCATGCAGTGACACTCTTAAACTGTATTTCTTTATACCCCATTTAGAATTCTGACCAGCAGCTGACCAGAAGCCTTTTGAGAAAACTCCAGGGTTTCAGTTTCAGCAGTGTCGTCCTCTGATTTTTTACAGGTGCGTTCATACCATTACTTCACGCTTTCATGCAGCAGTTTTTAGACAATTCTCCTTAGAACCAAGAAGGAGCCTCAGAGGTTGTGCCAAGGTAGAAACGGGCTCCCAATTTGCAAAATACACAGGCAGGGGAACTAGGAAAATGGAGACATCCCATGTCAATGGATTGGAAGGCTTAACATTGATAAGATGGCAATACTTCCGAAATGGATCTACAGATTCAATATAATCCCTGTCAGAATTCTAGCTAGCTTCCTTGCATATTGATAAACTAATTCATGAGGTGGATTAGGTGGATTGATGGAAATGGAAGGGATCTGGAATAGTCAAAACAATCTTGAAAAGGAAGGACAAAATTGGAGGACTTATACTTCCTAATCTCAAACCTTATTACAAAACTATAGTCAACAAGATTGTGTGGTACTGGCATAAGCATGGACACACAGGGCAATGGAATAGAGGCCAGAAATCAACCCTCACATTTATGGTCAACTGATTCTCAACAATCATGCCCTGATAATTCAGTCAGAGGAATAATCTCTTTAACAAATGGTTCTGGGCAACTGAATATCCACATGCAAAAGAACAAAGTTAGACCCCTACCTCACACCATATATGAACATTAATTCAAAGCAGATCAAAGATTTATACAATCATACAACTTGGAGAAGAAAACACAGAAGTAAATCTTCATGACCTTGGAACAGGCAATGGTTTCTTTTGTATAACACTGAAAGCACAAGTAAGAAAAACAGAAAAATTAGACTTCATCAAAATTAAAAACTTCTGATAACATGAAGAAAGTAAAAAGGATGGGAAGAAACAGAATGGGAGAAAATATCTGCAAATCATATAACTGACAAGAGATTTATATCTAGAATATATACAATAATAAAAAGACAACCCAATGGTTTTTTAAGCAAAGGATCTGAACAGATGTTTCTGTAAAGAAAATACCCAGTGCCAACGAGAACATGAAAAGATGCCCAACATCAGCAATCATCAGGGAAATGCAAATAAAAAACACAATGAGACATCAATTCACATCCTCTATAGGACGGCTGCAATCAAAAAGTTATCAGATGATAACAAATGTTAGCTAGAGTTTGAAAAAATCAGAGTCCTCATATGTGGGGTATGGAAGGTGCGTTCTAAAATGGTGTAGCTGCTTTGCAAACAGTCTGGAAGGTCCTCAAAAAGTTAAAAGGAGGTACCGTGTGTCCAACAGCTCTATGCAGGTACCTAAAAGAAATGAAAATCTATGTCCACTCAAAAACTTGTATGTAGTAGAGGATGGAAGCCACTCAAATGTCCATCAATTGGTGAATGGGTAAATAAAATGTGTATATTTGTATCATAGAATATTATTCAGCCATAAAAAGGAATCAAGTACAGGGTGCCTGGGTGGCTCAGTTGGTTAAGTGTCTGCCTTCAGCTCAGGTCATGATCCCAGGGTCCAGGGATGGAGCCCTGAGTAGGGCTCCCTGCTCCATGGGAAGCCTGCTTCTCCCTCTCACTCTGCCTGCCACTTCCCTTGCCTGTGCTAGCTCTCTTGCTCTGTCAAATAAATAAAATCCTTGGAAAAAAAAAAAAAGGAGAGAGAGAGAAAGAGACGCTACAACAAGAAGGAACCTAGAAAATATTACACTAGATGAAAAAAGCCAGTCACAAAGGACCACATATTATATGATTCCCTTTATAAAATATAGACAAACCTATAGAAAGAGAAAGTAGATTAGGAGTTGCCTAACTAGGAGCAGGTAGGGAGTTTGGGGTGGGTGATAGCTAAAAGCTGTCGAGTTTCTTTCTGGGGTAATGAAACTGTCTTAAAACTGACTGGTGGTAATGGCCCAACTCCGTCACTATACTGAAACTCTGTGACTATATTGAAACTGAATTGTTACTTTAAATGGGTGAACTGCATGGTATCTGAATTTTATCTCGAAGTTTTTACCAAAAAGTATAAAATATTAGGGGCACCTGGGTAGCTCAGTCAGTTAAGTGTCCAAATCTTGATTTCAGCTCAGGTCATGATCTCTGGGTCCTGGGATCAAGCCCTGTGTTGGGCTCTGCATTTAACGGAGAGTCTGCTTGAGGATTCTCTCCCTTGTGCCCCATCCCCCCCATGAACACATACATGCTCTAATAAATCAATCTTTAAAATATATATATGTAAAATAGTACAAATGATGTATAAAACTTTGAAAGATTACAGTAAAATAAATGTACATCAAGTAGAATACTTCCAATGTAAAGATGATAGAATAAAAATGTTTCTGCCCATTTTTCCTTAAAACACATTGATGGGAAGTCAGAACAGGGAGAACTAAATTAGAAAACTGGCCCTCATACCTCTTTACCACCCAGCTGCAAGGGGAGGACAAGGGTTATTGTCCGCAGCTGGCTTCTGCTTTTCTGAAGTGGAGGAATGGATAAAGCACTTTACGCTCCCAAACCTGTGCACTCACACACACCCACAGATGCATGCACTCATGTACACAGTCACATGTGGGCACACGTGCATGCACTTACAAGTGTGCACACTCAAACCGGTATGCAATTCACTCACTCGCGTATGTCCACTCACACATATGGACACACACAAATACATGTACACACTCATAAATCTGGGGACCAAGAAAGGGCTGTTTGCTCCAAGGCTGCACACACCCTCCAGTCCCCTGCCCTATTATCTAGTTGCAAAAAGCTAGTTCAGGAAGAATTCCCTCCACTCAGGTAGATGGAACTCAGGATCTACATCCTGAAATTTAAAACAGAAAAACTTGCCCCTTTGGGCTGCATGGGAAAAAAATAATAATACAACTAAAAAAGAAATTAAATAAAACAGGAAAACAGAACAGGAAATAAGGGCAAACAACACCCAGCATTTATCAAGGGACAAATACAATTCGTTAATACAGACTAATCCCAGATATCAAGAAACACTGATAAGGTAACAAAAGGACAGCACCACACACAGAAAGAAAAATAAGAGATAAAATCACCACAGAAATGGAGGTACCGCTAAATGCAAAACAGGAGCAAGGCTGGAAGCAAAAACCTGGCTGGAAAAGTGAACAAAATGGGGGACAAGCATGAAAAAGATTGGAGAGGAAAATATCCATATGGAATACAAAGAATACCTAACATCTGTGTGATTAGTGTCCCTAAAGACAGCACCTGAATAAAATATTAAAAACTTTTTTTTATATAATTGAAGAAAACTTTCCATACCCAGCTAAATCCACAAATTCAGAGAACCCATTCGTTCAAAAAAATCATGCCAAGGGGCGCCTGGGTGGCTCAGTGGGTTAAAGCCTCTGCCTTCGGCTCAGGTCATGATTCCAGCGTCCTGGGATCGAGCCCCACATCGGGCTCTCTGCTCAGGGGGAGCCTGCTTCCTCCTTCCTCTCTGCCTACTTGTGATCTCTCTCTCTCTCTGTCAAATAAGTAAATAAAATCTTAAAAAAAAAAAAAAAACATGCCGAGTTCCGTCTCTGACAGCCTTTTCTCACTTTCCTGAGACTTTTCTCATCACAAACTCGGCAGCACAGTGAGTGAATCCACAGCCACGCTGAGGACAGCTGCTGTCACCACTGCTCATGGTCCACTGCTTCTTCCCAGACGCTATTTACTCTGCACTTGAACTGAGTTATTCTCATACAGGGTTTCCATAGCGTTGCGCAGCCCCTCCCTCCAGACGGGGCTCAGCCACCATGAGAACACATGGAGCCCAACAAAACCTAGCTGTCTGAGAAGAGTGTGAGTGAAGGTTTCAAGAACAGTTGTGCCCTTTTCCTATGTACACATGAAGGCTTGCTTCTCCCTCATGTAACTACTTTAGAGATTCTCCCCAAGAGGATTTATAACAAGTTGGCAGCTCAGGAATATGAATCAAGACGTTTTTATGTTGCCTTTAACTAGAATGTGTGTTTTTATTTATTTATAGGGAGAGCATGCGCTCACACAATGCACAATGGGGGGAGGGGTAGAGGGTGAGGGAAAGAGAGAATCTCAAGCAGGTTCCACACCCAGTGCAGAGTCCCATAGGGGGCTGGATCTCATGACCCTGAGATCATGACCTGAGCCAAAATCAAGTGCCAGACGCTTAACCGGCTGAGCCACCCAGGTGCCCCATAGAAATATGTACTTTTGAGTTATAGTTCCATTTCTGCTAAAGTCTCTCTCTTTTTTTTAAAAGATTTTATTTATTTATTTGACAGACAGAGATCACAAGTAGGCAGAGAGGCAGGCAGAGAGAGAGGGGGAAGCAGGCTCCCTGTGAAGCAAAGAGCCCAGGACCCTGAGATCATGACCTGAGCCGAAGGCAGAGGCTTTAACCCACTGAGCCACCCATGCGCCCCTAAAGTCTCTAACTTTTTTTTTTTAATATTTTATTTATTTGACAGAGAGAAACCACAACTAGGCAGGCAGAGAGAGAGGAGGAAGCAGGCTCCCCGCGGAGCAGAGAGCCCGATGCGGGGCTCGATCCCAGGACCCTGGAATCATGACCTGAGCTGAAGGCAGAGGCTTTAACCCACTGAGCCACCCAGGCGCCCCTAAAGTCTCTAACTTTTAACTAGCACTAGGAAAACAATTTGACTATCTTTTTGTAAGGGATGAAATGTTGGGTCTAGTCTTAAAATCTTCCAGTCTTTCTTTTTTCTCCCAAGTTGAGCACAGATGTCAATGGCTCAGTGGTTTATTTAATTCTACAGACAGTTCCAGGGAGCCTCCCCTGTGAATAAAAGGGGAACAGAAGCAGTGACCTTGGGGCTCCCCTGGTCACTCAGAGAAGACTGGAGACAGTGGGCTCTATGTCGGGCATGGCTGATCTGCCCAGCTGGAGCTCTGCACTCTGGCCTGTGGCATGTTTTCTGTTGTTGCCGTGTAATTTGTTCTAGGAACTTTTATAGTTTCTTCAAATGTGTTGAAATTGTTCTCCCCACTTCCTTAAGGTGGTTCAGAGTAAAGGCAAACTGAAGAAGGCTTGCCAGCGGTGCGGCCCAAGGAGATGTGCACATTTTGGGGAATCACGCACACTCGGGCCCAACCTCGGCACCTAGTCTGGCCAGCTGTGCGGACTGGATCCCTTCACCTCCCTGAGAAACACCATGTCTACTTTGAGGTACAACCAAGCTTTGAACTCAGGCTCTATTGGTCCCCTTGCCAGGCCAGATTTTCAGGGAGAGTAACAGAACCTAATTAGCAGGGTGGCAATTTTGGACAAAACCACCTGAGAGCACAGGCTTGGCGCAAGAAAAAGTGTAGTCGGCTCACCTGCGAAGGCCCAGCTCCTCAGCATGACCAAACTCTGCTGCTGCTGGTGCTGCTGCAGGCCCAGGTTCATCCCAGGTCTGGCCCAGCCTCTTTCCACCCCTCCCACCTTCCCGGCTTCCCCAGTCACTGTCTGTGCAACTGTGGACAGGGCCACCCAACTCAAGGAGAGCCAGCTGAAAAACCAGACACTCCCCTGCTTTGGCCTGAGAGAGACAGGGACCCCTTTAGCCCCTCTATAGCAGCGGTGAGGGGGGGGGGACCCGCCTAAGAAGCTGAGCTGGGCTGTTGACCCTTTCTGTATGGTCCCTTCTTGCAATACGACTGTAACACATATTAAGTAGCTTAGAGGGGTGCCTGGGTGGCTCAGTGGGTTAAGCCTCTGCCTTCGGCTCAGGTCATGGTCTCAGGGTCCTGAGATCAAGCCCAGCATTGGGATCTCTGCTCAGCAGGGAGCCTGCTTCCTCCTCTCTCTCTGCCTGCCTCTCTGCCTACTTGTGATCTCTCTCTCTCACTGTCAAATAAATAAAATAAAATCTTTAAAAAAAAAAAAAAAAGTGCCTTAGAGGCAGCTTTTTTTTTTTTTTTCCAAATTGTGTTCATTTATTACAGGCGAAGCCTAAGCCAACAGGCAGCACTGCAGAAAAACAAACGAAGCTCCCTAACATAAAGAGATGAAAAGAGGAGCAACATAAACACTACACAACACAGTAATCTCCTGAAGACATTTTAGGAGTTAAGGAATTTGAATTGTGGAGCTGGAGCTGAATGACAAGAGGCAGAGCCTCATTTTCTCTTTACACGATGGAGATTCATTAACAGAACTAGACTTCTACAGTCTACTAGACTTCTCCAAGGGAAAAGAAAGTCTTTGTTTAGCAGAAGGCTCTGAACGCTCTGCAGGAAAAGGAACAGAGAACTTCTCCAACATTCAGGGCAACGAAACACAGACTGGGCAACTGTTTTCATCGAGAAGAAGCAGATTCTGGCCAGAGTCGTGTCATCCTGTGCTCCGGAAAAGGCAGCAGCACTCCCCTTCTTGACCAGATTCTGTCTGTGCTGTGTCTTCACACGCCAGCTGCCTTCTCGCGGTGTGCTAATCAGGCCGAGTGGCCCCCACAGCAGGCAGCTAGCTCTGTCAGGGAGCTGGCCAGGACAGAGACACCAGCCCAACAAGAGGCCAACTCTGGTGGGCTCCCCAGCCTCTCCAGTGGCTCCAGGACCACACTGCCCCAGCCTCTCCCTGCTGCCGACAGCTGAGGCTCATCCTCATCTTCACACGTTCTGCTGCATCTGAGGGGCTTTTTGGAGTCACACTGACAACACCTTTATGAAACCACTACTCTGTCTGCCATAAGGATGTTGAACATTAGCTCATCTCTCTCTTTCTTAAGGATTTTATTTGAGAGAGAAAGCATGTGCACATGGAGGGGCAGAGGGAGAAGCAGACTCCTCACTGAGCAGGGCGCCCAATGAGGGATTCAGTCCCAGGACCCGGGATCATGACCTGAGCTAAAGGCAGATGCTTGACCGACTGAGCCACCTGGGTGCCAACATTACCTCAGCTCTTAAACTCCCAGTCTATGAAGTCACACTCAAACACTTTCTTTTAGGATTAAGTGCCAGGGAAACCTGGCTTCCTATGAGTAACTGGAAGATTTTTGTTCCAGTGTGGATCAAGAATTTCTTTTTCCACTTTAGGTACTGGTACCTAGAACTCAATTTGGAAAATGTAAAATATAATAATAGAATTTGAGAACTTACAGGGATCACAAAGATCACTCAGCTCTGCAGGGAACAGGTAGCACAGATGTGTTACCGTGACATTTTTACAATCCCCTGCCTTCTGCCTTCCAGGCTGTTAAGCTCTACAAAATATCTACTCACTCCCATTCCAGTGCCAATCACGCGAGTCTCCCTCCCACAGCCAGAGAAGCCAGAGCCTAATCAATTTATGTGAAGTGATCTGGACTATGTCGAAGTAGGTTTATAACCCGTGTGGTCCTAGTCAGCATTTTTTTTTTAAATTTTTAAAATTTTCTTTCTCGTCAGCATTTTAACCGAGCTACCTCCACCTTTCATCTTAAGTGCTGTTTCCAGGCTGAGAAGACACTCAACTAGAGATGAAATCACATGTAGTTCCTACACCAGAAGATCTCATCCAAGACACAGCTGACAAAACGTTTCTGTAGTCTGACTACCTCGCTAAACTTGTGTTTATTTCTCTTCCCTTTACTGTGTCCTAAGAACCCCATCCCGTAAAAGGTAGGAAAAAAAAGCCAGTAATGATCTGTTGCTGATCTGCTTCATATCTCAGAATGTACAGATTTCTAAATAGTTTAAAGCTTTAATTTGTTTGATGAAAAATTAGGTACAATCTGAAAAGACATAAAGTTCTCCCAACTGTCTTATTTGTATTTATTAGCTGGGCAACTGGCAAAGCCATAGGAGATCTGTAAGTGGCAGCACCATGTCTCTATGAATGTCCTGGGTTTACTCTTTCATGGGGTTTGTCTAACAGAGTCTCCCTGATTTTTGGAAGCACACACTTACATTTTTAAGGGTAAAGGAGCAGCAAGTCTGCAACTTACTTTCAAATGGTTCAGAGAAAAAAATGTATTAATATATAAAGAAAGGGACACAAGAAATGTGTTAAAATGTTTAATGTTTGTGAATTTGCCTGAAAAAGAGAATTTATTTATTATTTCTGCAACTTTTAAGTCTGATGTCATATAAAATAGAATTATTCAAAAAGTCATTTAAAAAGGGCTGAGACTCAGAAGCAAGGTCAGTAATGGTATTTCATAAAAATACAAAGGGTCCTTGCAGCCATCCATTGCATCTGGGTATTAGAGCTCTCCAGAGACACAGAATCAACAGGAAAAATATATATATAGATTTATTTTAAGGAATAGGCTCACACAGTTGTGGAGGTCTGAGGCTAAAATCAGATGAGGGAGGGAGGATGGTGTTTGCAGTCCAAACACAATCTGCTGGCAGAATCTCTTCCTGCTACGGAGAGGTGAGCCTGGGGGGTACAGGTTGAGGGTAGTGCTACCAGTCTTGTTCTATTAAAGTCTTCAACTGATCAGATGAGGCCCACCCTACACAACAGAGGGTAATCTGCACGACTCAAGCGTCCACTGATTTTAATATTAATCTCATCTAAAAAACACCTTCATAGAAACATCCAGAATAGTATTGGATCAAATTTCTGAACACTGGGGCCCAGAAAAGGTGACACAGTAAATAAGCCATCACAGCTCTTAAGAGCAGAGCCAGACTGTCTTCTTCAAGAAATCATAGCACATACTCTGAGAGGCTTCTTAATCTCATAAAATGACGGTTTAACCCTATCATCCACTTGGTGAGCTGTCAGGTTAATCAGCAACACAAAACATTTGTCTATCCTCAAGCTTCTAGCTTGAGAGAAAATAACTGAGCTATCTGGTGTCAGGGAAGCTTGCCCATGGGGTACAAGGTCAACTTCACAAGACAAGTGGAAACATATCAAAACTGGGTGTGTTAAAAAGACCCCAATGGCTGGTCCCATCAATAAAAGGAAATCTTGTAAGTGGAGACTGTGGGGAGCCAAGACTGCAGAAACGCTGCTCTAGATCATATTCCTTTAATTCCTGCGTCCAGCCAAACCATAAGATTAATCATATTCATTATGATTATCCTATTAGAAATATTTAAGACTGCAGTCTGGGCCCATGGTGGAGCTGACTTTCCTTAATCTACTATCATGGCTATGCTGTGAGCACAATTATGGGAAAAAGCCGTTAGTAAACAGGCTCTTCCACCCACTACAGGGATACAGTAGGCCAGCTGTCCCCATTCTACACTACTTACTTTAAAAATCCCACAGAAGTTATCTCACATCTGCTCACTCTAGCAATTATCACAGAGATCCCATGACTCCTGTAAGTGGACATGAATTGCCATCTGCTTTGGTTGCCAGAACTTATGTATGCACTTTGAATGCAACCTGTTTCGCTACTGTTACTCTCTGGCCCCAACCTTCTCTTTGAGGTCCTCTATTACTTTGAACCTTCATGTCATGCCTTGCTTAAGCATTCTCTGATTCGTTTTGGATAGAGATGGAATGTCAATATAAAATGGAAGCATTTTATAAGTAAACACAAGCCCCACAACTTTTTAGCATGGCAGGGACCTCAGAAGTGGATTACCTCATTTCACCCTTCCCCCATTTTAAAGATGAAAAATCTGAGGCCAAGCAAGATTAAGAAATCCAGCCAAGTCCAAGGTCTCACAGATGGAATGGTAAAGCCAGGACTAAAAGGAGCTTGGGATCATGTAAGCCATCCCTCCCAATCCAGCTCTCTTCTATTCCTGAATTCAGAGTGGAGTTCCAGCTCTGGAATTTCATCCCAGACTCCTGACCTTGCCATTACCTCGGAGAATCTTTGAATCAACTTCAGAACGAAGTATTGCCTCCCATCAAGTGCCCACCTCTCAATCTTAGCTAGATTTTTTGACCTGGTTCACCAGGCCAGTTGCCTGAAAAATCTTTTTCTGAGCACAAGTTACATTTGTTTCTGCTATTGCCAAAAATAGAAGGCTAAAAGGGTTCCGAAACAATAGGTACAGCATTATACTATTTTGTATAATAAAAAAGGTGTTGCTACCAGTGTAGAAAAAAAGATGTAGGACACAAAATGTTTATAGCATTTACCATGTTATTACTATGTGTTCAGAGAGATTAAAATTAATGTTTTCCTTTCGGCTTATCTGTTTTCCAATTTTTCCTCCAATAATCATAAAAACTTGTGTAATTGTCTGGAAGATAAAAAATTAAGTATAAGCACTTAAATTACTAAAGATAGATCATTTGGCTACCCCAGTCAGAAGTGCAGTGGTACAAGACCCCAAGGTCATTCCCAGACTGGGTGCAGCTCTGTAGGATTTTTACTGAGAGCCTACCTCCCATAAGGCTCTGACCTTTGTGGAGCTTATATCTGGTCCATTAGAAGCAAACATGTAACTTCTGCAGAAAAAGGAGAGCAGGAGCTTGTTTTTCAACATGAATTAGCCAGACTGAAGCACTTAACTTCCAATTTTCCGTTTTAAATGGCCTTGCTTTCCAGAACAGGCAAACAACCTTCCACTTACAGGCTGTGTGGTTTCTTTAAAAGACAAAACTTTCCATCTGTATCCACCACAGCAATCAAAACTCAGACCTCTCACTGAGGACTGGGAAAGCCGTTTTGTTAGAGGAATTAATTCTGTTCATTAAAGGTCATTTCCGTAATCCCTGAGCCTCACTGTCCTTTTCAGGATCTAATTATACATAAACACTCTAACGGGAACGCAAGGTTTTGGGGTGTGTCCTGGGCCAGGTCCAGGGAAATGTCCTTGAATGTGCAAGCAAAGCTGTACCCCTGTCAACTGCTACACTGACAGCAAAAATGATGTTGCAAACCAGAGCTCTGACATCCTCAGGGAGTTCTGGGGCAGCCACTGCCTCTTGGCTAGTGTCCCTGGCAAAGTCATCCTAAGCCCCTGTTGTAAAAACCCACTTTGCCCATTTGGTGCCACTTCTTTCTATGCTGTCTTGCATGCTAAATGTGAAGCAGCCCATTTGGTATTCTAACAAATCTGTCCTTCTTACGATCTCTATTTTAGAAAAAAAGAGTGCCCCAGAGTAAGTTTGGAAAAGCAGTCAATCTCAGTCTTACTTATTAAAGTAAGTCTATTAAAGTCTTACCACTTATTAAACATTTCTTAATGCCTTGTGAAAACACTCTAAAATACTATCAACAAAGCTACGCACTGCCTATGTGTATACTGCAAATCGGGTATTTGCAAACTGGCTTCAGGCCTACAAGTGTATCCTTTCCTCATCGGTCGCTATACCTCAGAATCATAGAAAGGACAATATTCTCTACAGTCAAGGGCAATTAGAAAGACCCCAAACAAACTGGCAGCAGATGGGTGACCAAGACTATGATATGCCCATCAAACTACCAATGGTATTCGAGAAGCATATTTACTAACTTGGAAAGCTATTGAAAAAGCTACAAATGTCAACAGAAAAACCACAAAACTCTATAAGCAATATACTTTTAAAAATGTGTATGTATATTTAGTAGAAAAGGATCTGAAAGTCCATACACCTTTATTTTAATATGGCTAAGAGTAATGGAGTCACATCAGTGACTTTTCTTTGGCATATTTCATTTTTCTACCATAAGCATAAATTTCTGCAAAATACAAGAAGTAACAATTAATTAATCTCCGCGATTAATTACTTAATCTCCGTGAACTTTAACCCAACAACGCTCTTCAAGGAAGGTGCAGAAACCCCTAATGACAGAGCTTTCTTGCAGAGCTCCTTACCCCCTGCTGCTCTAGCAGGCGTCCTCAACGATTTTCTTCTGGTCACCGCCTAGCCAAAAAAGGCCCCACAATTCCCCGCAGATGACTGAGCTCACCCACCTCCGACACAAAATTGCCCAGGCCTGGCTCCAGTACCCTCTTCTCTCACACTCTGCTGCAGAAAAACAAAAGGTGGGGGGCGGGGACAGCGGAGGAGGAAGCAAGGACTGGGCAGCAGTCGCGGAAGCTCCGGGCTAGAAACAGACTGGAAAATTCCGCCAGGACTCCCGGGCTCAGCAGTCGCGGGGAGCAAGGGACCCCTGCAAGACCGAGCTCTTCGTGCTAAGGGTCTGTGGGCTCGGGCCTAAGCAGAGGATGCAGAGGCCAGGCCCCCCGGGGACCCAAGGGTGGACAACACCCTAATCTGCCTACTTAGACGGCCTCCTGACCCCCCGAATCCGCTCTGCGCCCGGGGAGGCGGTGCGGGAAGTCCCGGACCAGGCCTGTGCAAAGCTGGCTGAGCGGGGAAAAGCGGTGGGAGAGACGTGCCCCCGCCGAGGCTACACTTCCCGCAGAGAGCGGTGCGTGGACCACCGACGGCCTGCGGAGACGGAGAAGGGGTGGCCGTGCTCAACTTAAAGACACCCCGCAAACACGGGCCCTACGCGCGTCCTTCAGGGAGAGGCGCGTCACTCTGCTCTCTCGTCACAGGGGCCCCCGGCTTGCGAGAGCCAGCAGAAGGGCTGCCCTTTCCCGGGGTGGGGTAGCGGCCGCGGCAAGACGAGCGGAGTGACCCGGACAAGAGACCCTGGCCTCACCTTGGGGTCGCGCTCGTAATAGTGCTGCTGCGTGCGGATCCAGCGGCCCACCAGGTGGTCCCGCACCGTGTGCGCCAGCGCGAAGAAGTAGTCGCGCGGCGTGGCCACGTTGCGGTCCTTGACCAGCGTGAAGTGCAGGTGCCGATTGAAGCTCTTCCGCACCTCGGCCACGTCGCCCAGCCCCGCGATGCCTCGCACACTGATCTGCTTCCGCTTCTCGCTGTCCGTCAGCGGCTTCGCCATCGCGCCGGCCAAGGAGGAGGCAGACGAGATGCAGAGCGGGGAGGACACACGGACACCGAGGATGCAGCGGCGACTCTGGCGCCGGCACTGCGGCGAGGCGGCTGGCATGGGCCGCGCATGCGCGGTGTGCCGGGGCGGGGCCGAGAGCCGAGGAGGGGCGGGACTACATAGGGGCGGGGTGGTAGGTGAGTCCCGGCCTCAGGAGACTTGGGGCGGCTCAAGGGGCGGGTCCTCCAGAGAGGCATCGCAGGGTCCCCGGTCCAGGCTTTAGTCCTCGGACGGTAGCAGAAGCGTGCTGTTTCACAGGTGGGGAAGATGAAGTGACTTACCCACGCCAGCCAAGAGCGGGGTCTGACCCAAGATGCCCAAGCCCGTCCGGAGCGGGGGGGGGGCGGGGGGTAGACTGGAGGAGCCGGAGGACTCGGAAAGAGCTTCGATCCCGCCCTGCCTGCCCCCAGGGCCACGTGGGGATGGGATACTCTGTTTTTCGCGGCTTTCGGGATTTGGGGGCCGGCGTCCCTCGCCCGGCCAGGGTTCCGCGCTGCCCCCGCTGGGAGCGCCCTGGGTGCTGGGGTGCTGCCAAAGCCTCGGAAATGGGAAAGGAAACCGGTGCATGTTAAAAACGCACCCACCGGGGGCACCTGGGTGGCTCAATGGGTTAAGCCTCTGCCTTCTGCTCAGGTCATGATCTCAGGGTCCTGGGATCGAGCCCGGCATCCGGCTCTCTGCTCAGCGGGGAGCCTGCTTTCCCCTCCCTCTCTGCCTACTTGTGATCTCTCTGTCAAATAAATAAAATCTTAAAAAAAAAAAAACGCACCCACCAATGCCTGGTGGGCTCAGTCTCCCGAACTGGAGGTGAAGTGGCTCTGAAAACGACAGCTACTAACGTAAAACTGCTCATACTGATAAATACCAGCCTCCCTGCGACCCTCAGCCTGGGCTGACACATAAGGCTGGGGAACAGGAGACAGCATTCCCCAGGGGCGCTGCTGCCCTGAAGTGTCACAACAACCCCTCTGAGGAACAACCGCTGCTTACTTACTCTCACTGAGGAACCGGATTCCCTAAATCACTGGCCCTCACTTTGCCCTTGAGATTATGTCAGGAAGAAGGAAACACCCCACTCTAGCCGAGGATCTGGGTGATGTGATGCAGGCTCCTCCATCCCACCCAGGTGGGAGTCCCAGATAAGGGGTATCTGGACACAGACTCCTACATCTATTTAACATAGGGAGTGGGGGTGGTTTCCCAAGGAACCTGCACCTGGGCCCACCTTGCATACAGCTCTGCTCCGCTCTGAGCTTCTGCTTCATGGGAGTTTCACCCTGACCCCTGCCTTTCTTTTCCTTTGTTCCCTGGATGCCCACGTCCCCACTGCCTGTAGTTTCTTCACTACGGTGGATCAGTAGCCCGATTTTGTGCCACTGCAGGTTTGCACTTGGTGGTCTCGCATTGATGGGCTGCAAAGATTCCCCACTTACATGGAGGTCAAATTTGCCTGCAGAAGATGCCATGAAAGTAGATGCAGGAGTTTTCTTGGTGTGATACTTCCAAAGTAATCTTCTTACCTGGACTCTCTCCTATATGCATACTTCTTAGGGGGACAATAAATGTGGAATTTATTGGGACGCCTGGGTGGCTCAGTTGGTTAAGCAGCTGCCTTCAGCTCAGGTCATGATCCCAGCATCCTGGGATCGAGTCCCACATAGGGCTCCTTGCTCCGCAGGGAGCCTGCTTCTCCCTCTGCCACTCTGCCTGTGCTCACATTCTCTCTCTCTCTCTGACAAATAAAATAAAATTTAAAAATGTGGAATTTATTGCAGGCTGGCTGCAATAAATTGCAGGCAGGCTGGCATTTCTCCAGGTGGCCACTAATATAACTGGAATGGATAATGAACCCTGTGGTCATCTCAGTCATTTTCAGATAAGTAACTTTTAGATAGTTTTAAGTGCTGTGAAGAAAAGCACATTAAGCAGCCAGGAGATGATATCTAAGCTGAGACCAAAGGAAAAAAAAAATGAGTAAAGAATCTGGGGGAGAAGGAAATACAGAGGTCCTGAGGAGGGCACCCACTTGGACAGTTAACAGAACAGCAAGTCCAGTGTAGGTGGAGCAAAGAGGGCAGCTGAGGGGTACCAGAATATGCCAGCCCCAAAATGCCTCTTTGGCCTCTAATTTTGAGCTAAAGGCTTCTGAGAGCAAAAACAGGAAAACTCTAGAAATAGGGTGCAAATTTCCCCTTTGTAGAGGAAATTTACATTTAAAAGGGCACTTCCATTCCTAGAAATCTTTCTGCTCCTAACAGGTCTGACTATAAAACATTACTAAACAACTTTCATTTACCATATTTCTGGTCACTTTCCCATAACTTGCCTCCCTAGCTAGGACCCCCAAACCCTCTCTGTTGTTTCAGTCTAGAGTGATATTTAAACTCAAGTTCTAACCACCACTTTGAGTTGCTGTCTCTGGGTACTCTTGGGTGTTTGTGTGATGCACATGCTAATAAGCTTATGTTTGTTCTTCTCTTGTTAATCTGTCTTTGGCCAGCCAAATTTATAGGGCCCCACGTGGAGAACTTGAGATAGGTAGCAGAAAAGATTTATTCCTCCCCAAGACAACCAAGGGGTACATTCAGACTGAAGGTGGGGAGCCAGGTCAGGCTTGATGAGGAATCCGGATCTTCCTACAGAGCTGTAGGGCTTCTGATCAGATAAAATGGAAAGAAAGTGGGCTCAGCTTTGCCCCTCCAAAGGAAAGGACTGTTTGGTTTTTTTTTTGGCAGTCTGGTCTCAGCTATGACTGGGCCAGAGCACCTCTTCTCCTAATGGGAGAGGATTGTGAGGCCAGTCAGGCCACCTTGTAACAGTCCAGTTCTCTATTTTTAGGAGAACATTTTAAATATTCATTTACTAAGAAGTGATGGATATTGATCCAGGTTCAGTTACTTTTTTAAAAAACATTTTTTTTTTTAATTTATTTGACATAGAAAGAGCAAGAGAGACAGAGAGAGCAAGCACAAGCAGGGGGAAGGGCAGGCAGGGAGAAAAGCAGGCTCCCTACTGAGCAAGGGGCCCAAAGCAGGCTCCATCCCAGGACCCTGGGATCATGACCTGAGTTGAATGTAGATTTTTAACCAGCTGAGCCACCCAGGCACCCCTGGGTTCAATTACTTTTTGTAGTGAGCTGTTCTGTATTGCAGAAGATAGATTACCTTTAAAGTTCTTTAAAACAGGTATTTCTGACTGTCTATAGCTAGTTCTCTGCCTTGGAAACAGACAAAAGATGTCTCGTGTGTGGAATGAAATGCTACGGGAGTTAGAAGAAATTGGGTGTGGAAAACAGGCCCTTGAGGTCTGCTTCAACTTCTTGAGTGTTTCATTGATCACAAAGGTCCAATAAATGTGCTTAAGTGAGTGACTTGGAAGCTCTGCCAGCCTTGTTGGGACTATACAAGCTAAGGGTAAAGACTGCCTGGGACTCTGAGAAACAAACTGAGGGTTTTGGAGGGAAGGAGAGTGAGGGGTTGGAGAGCCCGGTGGTGGGTATTAAGGAAAGCACACATTGCATGGAGCACTGGATGTGTTGCATAAACAATGAATCTTGAAACACTGAAAAAATAAAATTTAATTAAAAAAAAAGAGAGAGAGAGGGAGACTGCCTGGGACCCCAGCAACACCTTGGCTAATCTGTGAGGGTCAATTAAGTATTGCAAATGAACACAGACCTGGCCTTTCAGGAAATGGGAGACAAACAATAAAGGCATTATTTTGAGAGGTCCATAATTGTAAACCTCAGTAGAAATAAGACCATTAGCTAGAATGAAATTGTGGAATTGGGGATCTCCCTTCACTGGGGTATGTAACAGATACTCATAATGACATTAATGTATTGGAACACATTGATGTTGAAAAGAAATCTATGGGGCACCTGGGTGGCTCAGTCAGTTAAGCATCTGACTTTGGTTAGGCCATGATCTCAGGGTCCTGGGATCAAGCCCCTTTCAGGCTCTTTGCTCAGTGGGGAGTCTACTTATCCTTCTGTCTCTGCAGCTCCCCATACTTGTGCTCTCTCTGTCTCTCTCAGATAAATAAATAAAATCTTAAAAAAAAAAAAAAGAATGTTCAACTGACTGAGCCACCCAGGTGCCAGCAGGGTCTTTAATCCATTTTAAATTTAGTTTTGTGTGTGGTATAAAAAAAGAATTTCATTCTTTTGCGTGTAGCTGTCTAGTCCTAAGGTCTGCTACTTCTTAGTGATTGTGAGGTAGGGTCTAAAGCCAGCAAGAGTCAGTTTAGGAGGTCCCCCTTACCCAGAAGCCCCTCTCCCCTGGAAGGGAAGGTGGCACAGACAGGGGCTGGCAAGAGACAGGGCAGTGAACATGCTAATGACAGGAAGCGGGTTATACTCCAAGGCCATTGCCCTGGTGTCCTCCAAGCCAGAAACATTCCCCAACTTTGATAGGGTTGAACTGGGCAAGCCCTTGCAGTTTTAAGATTAGCCTGGAACTGAATACTGGATGGGCTTCCTGCTGTACCAGAGTAAGCTGGGGGGCAGCAGTTCACCCATGGGGCCAGGGTAGAAGGGCCAGGCGTGAGGACAGCAAGTCTGACATGCACACCTGCACCCCACAACTCCTGCTCATTCAAGGTCAGACCCCCAGAAGGTTCAGAGTCCTCAGTATCACTCCTGTCCCTTAGTACAGACCTCCTGGGAACTCATGGAGAAAAAGGTTCTAGTAAACAGGCAGGCCTGGTTGTTGCACTGCCTGTCTCTGCAGAGAATATTTAAGCTCACAGTGAGGAAGTCTGGCTCAGCACAGCCTGAATTAATGTAAAATGAGGGATAACAGTTACCTGTGGAAGCCACCCTGGAAAACAAGTGTCTTTGTGAATCCATGCACAGCCCAGGGGGAGGGTGGGGACGAGCTGGACTCGAGGTGGGGCTGAGCCGGGCCTGTGCTCCTCAGGCTGCACGAGGAGGCGCCTGGTCTGTGGCACCTGCTCCCCTGGCACAGGAGATTCCCAAATTCTCTGGCACTCCTAACACCTGCTGTGCACAGCTCAGGCTGTGCATCTGCTCCACACCCACAAGACACAAAGAAGGGGCTAGAAGGAGACCAGGGTCCAGCCCAAGGGGAATTTTAGGATGCTTTCTGTGGGAGGAGCTGTGTAAAAATTCCTTAAGAGGACAAGGTAAAGGGCTCCATTATTCATTCCTTAAGCCTCCTTGAGTCTGGTGGCCTCATTGTCAGGTGGAGGCACGACCCCAAGAGGCCCACTTCACCTGGGTAACAGTTATAGCAGGCCCCTGGCCCCTGCTTCCTGGGAGGTACACAAGAGTGTCAGAAGGCAGGTGCTGGGGCACTTGGGTGGCTCAGTCGGTTAAGCATCTGACTCTTGATACCAGCTCAGGTCTTGATCTCAGGGTTGTAAGTTCAAGCCTTGCATGGGGCTCCATGCTTGGCATGGAGCTCACTTAAAAAAAAAAAAAAAAAAGGCAGGTTCTGATTCAGCAGGTATGGGGTGTGGCTGCAGTCTGCATTTCAAACAAACCCCCAGGTTCCGGGAGCACACCTTAGGAGTTGAGGCCTTACGGGATAATCACAGCTCAGAGTTTTTAATGATAGAAATTAGTAGAAAGGGGGTTTTGAAGAATCATGATTTCCCACACTCCCTGCCACTGTCCAGATCAGGGAGTGAGGAAGAGCAATTCCTCAAGGTGGCTGGGCTGGATGGAAGTGTCCCTCCATTACATCCACCTATCTCTGCTGACTTGGAATTTTCAGACTGTGCTGTGACTCTGAGTGAGCTTACCTGAGGCTGTTAGGGACAACCAGTGCCTTTTGGGGAATCAGGTATGCCACACCATAAATACATCAAATTGTTTTCTTTTTCTTTTTCTTTTTTTTCTCCCAACACAGGGTTTGAACCCACAATCCTGAGATCAAGACCTGAGCTAAAATCAAGAGTCGGACACCTAACTGACTGAGCCACCCAGGCATTCCCATCAAATTGTTTCTTTTTTTTTTTTATTAAATTTATTTATTTTTTTCAGCATAACAGTATTCATTGTTTTTGCACAACACCCAGTGCTCCATGCAATACGTGCCCTCCCTATTACCCACCACCTGTTCCCCCAGCCTCCCACCCCCGACCCTTCAAAACCCTCAGGTTGTTTTTCAGAGTCCATAGTCTCTTATGGTTCGTCTCCCATCAAATTGTTTCTTAACTGGCATCTCCTACAACTTGCTATGTGACGATTTCCTGCCATCTCCTGACCCCTGGATGAATGAATTAGCTGAATTTTTCAATATGCAGAGCTGAGGATGAGGTCTGGACCTGTGGTCCACACTCCTGCTGGCATCTGTCCTTCTCTCCATGCCATGACAATGTCTCAGCACCCCTCTCCTCTTGCTCCTCCTCCTACCCAAAGCCAGCGCTACCTAGTTCCTGCCTGCAGACCCTGGGCTTGAGGACTGACCCCTTGCTTACTCTTACCAGCAACTCAGGTCCACACCCATTAATATCACTGCTGGTCTTCCGCAAGGCCGAGTCCCTGGCTTGGCCCTGCTCCCACTGACCCTGATCTCATCTCGGCCTCTGTAGTTTCTGTGTCAGTAAGAAACACTTACAGGTTGATACATTGAAAAACTGGTAGTATTCCTTTAAGTTTATTTATTTATGTAATCTCTATACCCAACGTGGGGCTCGAACTCATGACCCCAAGATCGAGAGTCACATTGCTCTTCCAACTGAGCCTGCTAGGTGTCCTGGTAGTTTTCCTGAAAGTTGAACAAACACCTGCCTTGGAACAAGTTATTTTAGTCCAAAGAAAATACCCACCAGAAATGGGGTGCCTGGGTGGCTCGGTTGGGTTGAGCAGCTGCCTTCGGCTCAGGTCACGACCCCAGGGTCCTGGGATAGAGCCCTGCATTGGGCTCCCTGCTCGGCAGGGAGCCTGCTTCTCCTTCTCCATCTGCCTGCCTCTCTGCCTACTTGTATTCTCTCTCTGTCAAACAAATGAAATCTTAAAAAAAAAAAAAAATGAATACTTATGCCGACCCAAAGGCATGCACAAAGGCTGTTTGTAACAGCCCTAATCAAAACAGTTCAAACTGGAAACCATGCAAATATCCATTAACACTGGATAAACACATTGCAGCATATTCCTACAGCTGAAGAGTCTACAGTGGCGAGAATGATCAGCTCCAGCCAGGAACAGGGGCGAATAATGCTGGGTGAGAGCATTGGCACTAGAGCACATCCAGTAAGATTCCATTTACATGATGTTCTAGGACAGACAATTCTCTAGAACATCAGCCTTAAGATTGGTGGTTGAGTTTGAGGGGTGGATACCACTGGGGATGACGTGAGTCTGTGGGGTCTGGGGAAACTATTGCAGAACGGCGTGAATAAGTGCAAAAGTTCACCTTGTGCACACTAGGAGCCAGTCCCATGTGGAGAGCATCTGTGGGCATGGTGAACACCATAGACTGGGGGCAGGGCCTGGGAGTTCATACTGTGCAGCCCCTGGCCTTCCACCATCTTCCTCCCCAGCTTATCCTGTTTCCTCCCTCCACAACCAACGGGGCTCCAGATCCTTTTTTAGGCCAGTGGCTTTCTGCCTACTTCTAGATCAGGTGCCAACACCACAAAGTGCTGTGGGCATCTTCTCCCCCAAGCTCCCAAGGGCTGTCTCAGGAACTGGTCCTCCAAGAAATCTGGGGCCTCTAGCCACTTTGTTCTCTGTGGGTCTAGACTCCTTTCACGCATCCTCAGTTGCTCTTTAAGTCCTCCTGCTGGGATTCCTATTGTAGTTTCCTAATGTGTTCCCTTTCCTCCCAGACACTCCCCAGAACTGTCCTACACAGGCTGCAGAATTGAAGCCTTCCTTCAGGGGAAGGCTGAGCCCAACACTGCTCTTATAAACTGCAACCCCAACTGGGCAAGATTCCTAAGCCAGTCTCAGCCACTCCCTGGCAGGCCTCTGGGCAGGCACGGGGCTGGCCCAGAGGGGGACCTGATGTGCAGTAGGGGATGGGGGGGCACCTGACTGCAGTGGGTGGGCATTCTGACGTATCTGATTCCAAAGGAACCAGGCAGGAGCGGGAGTGTCAGAACTGAGGTGAGCGTGGGGAGGAGCCCCAGAACTATGGAGCACAGGGCTGCCTGTGTTGCTGTGAGGGACTGTGAGGAACACAGAGTCAGACTTTACAGGCCTTCCCCTTCTGGTTCTTGCACCACTGCCCCTTTCAGCCCTTCCCTGAGCGGGAGGCACCCCAGCCCCTTGATCTCATGGAGTCCCTTCCTGGAGGAGCGGGATGTCGCCACTCTCCCTGATGGGTATTGGGCCCTCAGTAAAGCTCCTGCCTGGTTTAGGGCTGCACCTGAACCGGCCACTTCTGCTTAACCTAGGGCAGGTCCTCAGCCCTTACATGGCCCTCAAGCTAGGAATACCTTTTACGTTTTTAAATGACAAAAAAATAAAAAAAAATTCTAATTCTCGATATATGGACATGATATGAAATTCAAATTTCAGCATCTGTAAATCAAGTTTGGCTGGAACACAGCTGCAGCCATTCTTTCACATTTTGTCTAAGGCTGCTTTCACACTTCACAGCAGAGTTGAGCAAACGGGACAGAGGCCACATGGCTGCAGAGCCTGAAGTATTTATTATCTGCCCTTAACAGAAAGAGGTTGCTGCCCCCAACCTGGAGTGTGTCCCCAGCACTGCCTCACATGCGTGGGCTCCGCAAGTGGACACTGAATAAAGTAGTTCCCAGTGGATCTGTGTGCAGCATGGCAGCCAAGGTGGATTGGGGGGTGGAAGAGGCTGCTGGCCCCGGCAGGACTTTTTTTTTTTTTTAAGATTTTTATTTATTTACTTGAAGAGAGAGAGAGAGCGAGCGCATGCATGAGAGGGGATCAGACTCCCCATGGAGCTGGGAACTGAGGGGGGAACTCCAGGATCATGACCTGAGCTGAAGGCAGTTGCTTAACCAACTGAGCTAATCAGGCGCCTTTGAGGCTTCTTTAAAATTCATTATATCACATCAAGGAAATGTATGGTCAAACCACAGCGGGGTACCAGAACTTACCTGCTAGTGTGAGTGAGGATGTGAAGCACTGCTAGTGGGAGTGTAAATGGTAATTCACACTGGAAAATGGTTTGGCAGTTAAACATGCACTTACCATATGACCCAACCATTCCACTTGTAGGTTCAGGCCTACCTCAAAGATACTGTAGGTTTGGTTCCAGACCACAATAAAGCGAATACTGCAATAAGACAAGTCAAATGAATTGTTTGGTTTCCCAGTGCAAATAAAATGCATATAAAAGTTATGCTTGGACACCTAGTTGGCTCCATCAGTTGGTTAAGCATCTGCCTTCAGCTCAGATCATGATCCTGGGGGTTGTCCTGGGACTGAGGCCCACATCGGGCTCCCTGTACAGTGGGGAGTCTGCTTCTCCCTCTGCGCCTCCCCTTGCTCTTGCTGTCTCTCAAATAAACAAATGAAATCTTAAAAAAAAAAAGTTATGCTCACAGGGGCACCTGGGCGGTGCAATCAGTTAAGTGTCCGACTCTTGGTTTCCGCTCAGGTCATGATCTCACAGTTGGGCTCTGGGCTCATTGCAGTCTGCTTGAGATTCTCCTTCTCCCTCTGCCCTTCCCGCTTATGGATGCTCTCTCCCTCAAATAAATAAATCTTAAAAAAAAAAAAAAGTTATGCTTAGGGATCCTGGGCGGCTCAGTCATTAAGTATCTGCCTTCAGCTCACGTCATGATCCCAAGGTCCTGGGATTGAGTTCTGCACCGGGCTCCGTGCTCAGCAGGAAGCCTGCTTCTCCCTCTCTCACTCCTCCTGCTTGTGTTTCCTCCCTTGCTGTCTTTCTCTGTCCAATAAATAAATAAAATCTTAAATAAAAAAGCTATGCTTACACTATAGTCTATTAAGTATTATGTCGAAAAAAATGCATTTATCTTAAGTAAAAAATCAGAGCCATTATCGGAGCTGTCAGTGACTCAGAATCACTGATCACAGAGCACCCTAACAAATTTGGTAATAATGAAAAAAGTCTGAATTATTTCAAGAATTACCAAAATGTGACATAGAGACAAAAGTGAGCAAATGCTGTTGGAAAAATGGTACTAACAGATTTGCCAATGCAGGCTTGTCACAACCCTTCAATTTGTAAAAAACAAAACAAAAACAAAAAATATTACCTGTGAAGTGCAATAAAGTTTGCTTTGCACAATAAAATGAAGTATGCTTGTATTCATCCAAAAGAAATAAAAACATATGCACAAACTAACTTGTGCAAAATGTTCACAGAAGTCTCATCACATTAAAGCCCCAAACAGGAAACAGCACAGGTGACTGTCAACAGGAAGAGGAGGAAACAGGTGGAGTAAATGGAAATAATGGACTCCTACTCAACAATAAAAATGAATAAACCGCTGACCCGCATGTTGATACCTCACCCACACTCACCCAAAGACATGCTGAGCCTAAAGCCAGACATACAAAAGAGCACATACCCTAGGATTCCATTCATATGAAGTTCCAGAACTGGCAAAAGTACAATGTTGTAATGGAAATCAGAACTGTAGTTACCAGGGGTCAAGGGTGAGGGGACTGTCTCGGGACTTTCTGGGCCAACAGAATAGGGGTATGTGCCTCGTGTATTTGCCAAAACCGATTGAACTGTATAGTTAAGATCTGTACACCCTACTATATGAAAATACCTCAGCAAAAATGTCCTAAAAAATTTCACGAGAAGTAAAAGCTAAAACAATCTTCAGTTCCAAACACAGGCAGCCTTTTGCAAATCCAGGCCTGTAGGAAGCAGTACCAAATTCCTTCTAAGATTCATTTTCTGCAGAGGAATTCCAGATGAAGCTCTGAGCCAATTGTGAAGGCTCCATGCAAGAGGGAAGTGAAGGAAGCCTTCTTGAAAGAAAACCTATTTGCTTTGCGGACAGTTTAACCTCACTGTTTGGCTTGGGTGGAGTCCTGGCCAGGCACTCCCACTGAGTAAACAGCTCCACTAGGAAATCTGGAGGGTTGGCAGGGAAGGTTCGTGTCCCTATTCTCAGGGGTTTCCAATTCTCCTGTTTTCTTTCAGACAACCTTTCATTATTCAGTAGGCAATAGAGAGCCCCTCCCCAGGAGCTCAGAACTTACAGGACCCAAGGGTTCAACAGGAAGGAGCAGACCTGATCCCTCCCCAGGGATGGGATTTTCTTTTAGCTCACAGGTTCAAGGGGTGTCCATGAGACGGGAAAAAGTCTCAGGGTTGCTTTTCCATTTTGATTCTCTTTGTTCTGCAGAAGGCTTTAAGTTTGATGTAGCCCCCACTTGTCTACTTTGCTTTTGTTGCCTTTGCTTTTGGAATCAGGTCCGTAAGATCATGGCTAAGGCCGATGCCAAGGAGCTGACGACCTAGTTTTCTCCTGGGAGTTTTATGGTCTCAGGTCTTTTGAGTTAATTTTTGTGTATGGTGAAAGAAAATGGTCTACTTTAATTCTTTTGTGTGTGGCTGTCCAGTTAGCCCAAAAGCATTTATTGAAGAGACTGTCCTTTCTCCACTGTATATTCTTATTTCCTTCATAGATTAATTGACCATATAATTGTGGGTTTATTTCTGGGCTCTCTATCCTGTTCCATTGATCTTTGTGTCTGTTTTTGTGTCAGTACCATATCACGTGTGAAACAGAGGCAAAAGAATGAATTAAATTTCCTTCCTACTCACAGCCCATTGACAAATCCTTGAAACAGGTAGAGTGACCTTCCTCTGGGAGCTCAGCTGCTCTGATGTTGATGTTAAAGGAAAAAGCAATCTTAGCTTGAACCTCCCCCCACCCCAGGATCCTATAAGTCTACTTTATTTTTTAAGATTTTATTTATTTATTTGACAGACAGAGATCACAAATAGGCAGAGAGGCAGGCAGAGAGAGAGAAAGGGAAGCAGGCTCCCCGCCGAGCAGAGAGCCTGATGCGGGGCTCAATCCCAGAACCCTGGGATCATGACCTGAGCTGAAGGCAGATGCCTTAACCCACTGAGCCACCCAGGTGCCCCCTATAAGTCTACTTTAACATATGCGTTCCCTTGGAAACCTCTTTTATCTCTAACCACCCCCCAAGACACATGTTAGCAATCATCCTCTCCAAGCATATGGCCCACTGATACCATCTGAAGGGTCTCCTGACTGAGGGTTTACTAAACAATAATAAATGACTTTTTCCTAACAATAACTAGCCCCCTCAGGATCCTGGAAACCTTGTTTCCAAAATACCCTGGAGGCTTGTGCTATTCCTAACCTCCTCCCAACTTGAAAGTATATAATCAGCCACTCCTCATGACCCCAGAGCAGTCCTTCCTGCCCAGGGGTCCTGTTCTTGTGCTTTAATAAAACCACCTTTTTGCACTGAAGATGTCTCAAGATTTTTTTTTTTTTTTGGCTGTTCGCTCTGAACCCCACCACTTCAAACCGCATCACCACACTGTTTTGATTATTACAGCTTTGTAATAGTTTGAAATCAGGGCTTTGTACTTTAACTTTGTTCTTCTTTCCCAAGATTACTTTGATTTTTTGGGGATCTTTCATGTTTCCATACTAATGAGGATTGTTTTTTCTGTGAGGAATTTTGATAGGTATTGCATTGAATCTGTACATTGATTTGGATGTATGGACATTTTAACAATATTAATTCTTTTGACCCATAAACATGGAATACCTTTCCATTTATTTGTGTTTTCTTCGATTTCTTTCACCAATGTCTTAAAATTTTCTGTGTACAGGGTTTCCAAAAGCTTTTGCACAGCAAAGGGAATCATCAACAACACAAAAAGGCAACCTACTGAATGAGAGAAAGTATTTGTGAGTCATATCTGATAAGGGGTTAATATCCAAAATACATAAAGAAATCCTACAACTCAATAGCAAAAAAGAATCCAATTAAAAGATGCGCAGAGGATCTGAATTGACGTTTTCCCAAAGACATCCAGATGGCCAACAGACACATGAAAAAGTGCTCCACATCACTCATCATCAGGAAAATGCAAATCAAAACCACAATGAGATACCACCTCACACCTGTCAGAATGGCTATTGTCAAGAAGAGAAGAAATAGTGAGTTTAGGAGAGAATGTGGAGAAAAAAAAACCCTTGTGCACTGTTGGTAGGAATACAAACTGGTGCAGCCAGTGTGGAAAACAGTATGGAGGTTCCTTAAAAAGTTAAAAATAAAACTACCAGATGATCCAGCAATTCTACCTTATTTACTGAATAAAACAGCACCATTAACTCAAAAAGATATATACACCCCTATATTCACTGCATTATTTACAATAGACAAGAGATGGCAACGAACTAAGTGTTCATCAATAGATGAATGGATAAAGAAGATGTGGTGTGTGTGGTGAATGTGTCTGTGTGTATCTTCTAATGGAATATTATTCAGCCATAAAAGCATGGGCTCTTGTCACTGTGACAATGTGGATGGACCTTGAGGGCATTATGCCAAGTGAAGTAAGACAAAGAAAGACAAATACTGTATGATCTCACTTATATGTAGAATCTAAAAAACAAAACAAAACAAAAAAACCCAAAAAACCAGAAACAAACAAAAAAAGAAGCCCAAGCCCACAGATACAGAAAACGGATATGTGGTTGTCAGAGGCAGGGGCACGGGGTAGGCAAAATGGAAGAGGATGGTCAAAAAATTACAAAATAATCAGATCCCGGGGATGTCATATACAACATGGTGACTATAGTTAATAATACTGTATTGTTTATTTGAAAGTCGCTGAGAATAAATCTTAGAAGTTCTCATCACAAGAAAAAAATGTTTAAAAAATTCTAGCTATGTATGGTGACAGATCATAACTAGACTTAGTGTGATCATTTTGCAATGCGTACAAATATGACACCATCATGTTGCACACCAGAAACTCACATAATGTTACATGTCAGTTATACCCACTTAGGGGAAACCTGCTCTTTTAGGTTTTTGCCCTTTTGGAGTTCCCGTCCCCATTTTTAATTTATGTTTATTGTGATTTATTTTTTAGAGAAGGGAAGAGATGGCTATGGAAGGGTAGAGGGAGAGAGAGAAACCCAAGCAGGATTACACACCCAGCATGGAGCCCTACACAGGGCTTAATCTCACAGCCCTGAGACTATGACCTGAAAATTATGAGTTGGATGCTCAACTGACTGAGCCACCCAGTTGCCCCTCCAGTCCTCATTTCTTAAAGTTCTGTGTTAAGATATAATTTATATACCAAAAAGTCACCCATTTAAAGTGCATGATTCAGTGGTCTTTAGTCTATCTGCAGATGTGCGCACCCATCAAGATAATCGGAGTTTAGAACTTTCCTATCACCTCCCCAAAACCCTGTATCCAGACCACTCAGCAGCTACTTCCGATTCTCTCCCCCTCACCCCGGCTCCAGGCAACCACCAATCTGCTTGCTGTACTATCGAGTTGCCTGTTCTGGACATTGTATACAGAATCACGTAACATGAGATCTCGGTGTCTGGCTTCTCTCACTGACTAGCCTAATGTTTTCAAGTTTCATCCATGATGCAGCAGATGTCAGTACTTCACTCACTTTTACTGGCAAATAATGTTCCAGTGTATGGAGAGTCCTTCAAATCTCTTCACCCCCAGCAAGCTGAAAACCCTGGTTTACATTCCCACTTCTCCTTGTTGCTTTAGGACAAGCCCTGTGGCCTTCTAAACTTTGGCATTTTTACTTGCAAAACCACCTGATCCTTAGCTGACCTCCAGATGGATCTGGGAAACCACGAGGCTGCTTTTTTCAGCACCTCACACCTTGCAAGCTGTTTGGAGCCATCTCACTGCCCTGTGTTCCACACCATAAACATGACTCTGGCGCTCTTCTGACCTTGAGCGGCTTCTCTCGAGGCAGTACGCCATACAGGGGGATGTCTGCTCTGCACTATGTAAATCCAGAGACCAACATGCAGATTTACAGAGCTGCACTTAAGCTCTTGAGCGGAAACCTTTATCCATCAATCAATAACACAGAAAAGTAGGATCAGGCTGTCAAAATGATAAAGGGACACTTAGGCCCAGTTAGTTTTAATTTCTTTTGACTGCATAACTACATTTCTAAATATTACAAAACAAATTACCGTGCTAATTGATTCTTTAGCAGGGAGACCTGCTTTTGATAAACAGCTTTGTGCAAGGCCTGTTGTGAGGAGGAAGAATTCCTCTTTTAACACCTTTGACTTTGCATGCAATGCGGCACACTGGTTTGGAAGCCCCCAGATCTGGGTCTGAGTGGCGCCATTCACTCCTCACTAACTGAGTTCCCTGGGGCCCCCTGATCAGTACCTGCTCATGGGTGCCACAACGATGCAATCACTCATACCTGATGCATAGTAAGCACTCCACAACAAAGGCCACTGTCATTATTTCAATTCAAATTCAGGGACATTACATGCAAGTACGCTTACCTGGTCATGACGTTTAAGATCATTTTCTAGGTGAATCCAAAGATCTTGGGTGTAAAGAGGCCTCGCTGGTGCCTGATTCCAACCTCTTATCTGGGCAGGAATCCCTTTATGAGCACCCTTGCGTGCTGACAGGGCAGTGATGCACACGACTGAGACCCTGTCTTTTAGGACATCTTTCCTTGTTAGACAGAAATCTGAAAACACTTCCTTGTAACTTGTGCCCACGTGTCTGAGCTCTGGCCTCTGCAGCAACACAGGCAAGGCCAGGGTCTCACAATCCTCATAGTAATGAAGATGCTGTCATGTTCCCATCAACCCTAAGACATCTCTTTCCAGGACTGTACATGTGATTTGTAACAGGAAACAGATTTGGCCTTCATTCCTGCTCCTAGTTCACAGCTCCCCAAACCCTTGGGATTTCTTAAGCATTAAGAGTAATGGGAGCATCTTTGTTATAATGCTTGGGTCTTTTGTCCCAGGTTCCATTCAACACAGCTCATTCAACCATATCTGAATTTATGTTAATGAGGTGACTTATGGAGAGCCCCTGGGGAACAAAGTGTGGGGGACAGTTGCCAAGGGGAAGCAACCATGTAATCAGAAGTTTGGCACTTTCAGGGGTGCCTGGGTGTCTCAGTCAGTTGTGTCCAACTCTTGGTTTTAGCTCAGATCACGATCTCATGGGTTGTGAGATCAAGCCCAGTGTCCAGCTCCATGCTCAGTGGGGAGTCTGCTTGTAGATTCTCTCCCTCTGCCTTCCTCACCCCATGCACTCTCTCTCTCTAAAATAAATAAATATATCTTAACAACAACAACAAAAAGCAGGATGGGATTTTCAGCCTTTCCTGTCCCTGACTTCTGGGAGGGAAGAAGGGCTGGAGATGGCCTTATCACCAACAGCCAATTATTTAATCAAGCCCACATAATAAAACCTTTATAAGAATCCCAAGTAGGGGGGCGCCTGGGTGGCTCAGCGGGTTAAAGCCTCTGCCTTCAGCTCAGGTCATGATCCCAGGGTCCTGGGATCGAGCCCCGCATCGGGCTCTCTGCTTAGCGGGGAGCCTGCTTCCTCCTCTCTCTCTCTCTGCCTGCCTCTCTGCCTACTTGTAATCTCTATCTGTCAAATAAATAAATCTTTAAAAAAAAAAAAAAAAAAAGAATCCCAAGTAGGGGTTTGGAGAGCTTCTGGTTTTTGTTCTAAGATTTTAAGTAACCCCTACACCCAATGGGGGGCTGGAATTTACAACCCTGAGATTACTAGTTGCATGCTCTTCCAGCAGGGCAGGGCCTGCCAGGCTCCCCGATTCTGGTTTAATTAACACATATAGGTGCTAGGAGGGTGGCATGCCCAGAGAGGACATGGAAGCTCCAGACTCTTGTCTCCATGTCCTGCCCTGTGTCTCCTCCACCGAACTATTCATTGTATCCTCTGTAGTAATTCAACAATAGTAAGTAAATTTTTCTTCTGAATTCTGTGAGCCTCTTTAGCAACTATGGAATCTGAGAAAGGGTCATGGAAACCATGGACTTAGAGCCAGCTGGTCAGAAGCACAGGTGGCAAGCTGGATTTGTGCCTAGAGCCTGAAGTGGGGGTGGGGGTACCTGTGTGGTCTGCACCAACTGCAGGTAGACAGGGTCAGGCCACCCAGTTGGTGTCACAACCCTGCTGCGCCTGGGGTAGACCCTGAATAACTAGTGTCAGAGGAAGGTATGGAGCGCAGAGGACTGACTGAGTGGGCAGCAGAGGAGCAGGGGGGTTTTTCCTCCATGAGCATGAACTGACTGTCCCAGGGGCTTCAGTCACTCCTCACACTTCATGCTCTCCAAACAAGTCATGAAAACAACCTTACTATGCTGCACGTGCAGTGTGGCTTCCTGGGGAGACTGTTCCTGACACTGTTAGGATTCCACGCACTTCTGACAGAGACTCAGTACTTTATATCCAGACTTGATTTTATCCAAAAATGGTATTATCCCAGTCTGAATATCACATTTGCCTTCCAGTGACTCTGAAATGGTTCTAAAAATCAAATCTACCTTGAAACAATGAGTTGCTGTGCCTGAGGGTGTTCATAAGCATGCATTGGAAGTTCTTAAGGTAATTAAAAAAAAACCCACTACAACACTGTTTTGTTGACTTTTACAACTATCTCAGTGGAGAAGCCTTTCTAATTATGACACAAAACCTGGAAGTCACTGTAATAAAGTTGTATAAAAATAGTAAAACTGTGCATTGAAGAAAACACCATATAGTAAAAAAGTAATAACAAAATGAGGAAAAATTTGCAACACTTCTATCACAATGGTTAATTTCCTTAATGTATAAAAATCTAAAACCAGTAAGAGAATGACCACAGTCTCTCAGAAAAATTGGTATGGGACAAGGACAGATGTTTCATTGAAAAGGAAATGCTCTTGGACATACAAACAAGATGAATTATGGGTGGCTCAGTCAGTTAAACTGCCTTCAGTTCAGGTCATGATCTCAGGGTGCTGGGATTGAGTCCCACATCAGACTCCTTGTGCAGTGGGGAGCCTGCTTCTCCCTCTGCCTGCCTCTCTCACTCTCTCTGCCCCCTTCTCTCTGACAAATAAGCAAAATCTTAAAAAAAAAAAATGAATTAGGTCAGTGCACGGTAAAATTACCAGTTATTTTTTACCCTCCAGTAAGGTAGAGTTAACGGTGTTGGCTGTAGCTTTGTTGGTGAGGAGGGCTCAGGAAGCTGCCAGTGGAACTGAAGGGAAAACTGACAACACAGCCATAATTTAAAACACTTCAGCTCTTGGATCTGGCAATGTCAGAAGGGCTCATGCACAGGGATGTGGGACTGGAAACCACCTGATGCCATGGGGTCCTGTCAGCCAGATGTAGGACTGCCACTAACCACTGCAAGACAGAGGCAACTCAACGTGCACTGATAATGCAGCTGTTCTGAGAACAGGAAGGTGAAGGCCATGTAGGCAGGAGGCAGTGTGTGCGTGTGCCAGGAAGATCTGAGCACACAGATGCACATGTTTTCTGGGAGGTGATGACATCCTTACCGTACCCCTGGTTCGCATCCTTAGTATGTTCAGATATGCGCTATATAGCTACTGTTTTAAAAACAGGAGCCTACCTTATAATCACAAAAGACAGAGCAAAATGACTTGCATACTTTGCTGGGCCTAAAAATATTCCAGGACTTATTTGGTGATCTTTTGGGAGACTTCCAGTTGTTTCCATTTTTTCAGATGTGAGATCACTAACCTAGAAATGGACCAAATCAATTTTCACTTTTACCTTCATGCATATTTGATTCCTGGCCTCTGGAAGTTCTTTAAATATTTAAAACTGTTAGATACTATGGAAGGAAAAGGCTGGGGAGACCCAGGCAGGGGTGATGAGGTGCTGGAGGCTGGATTTTCCTGCCCTTGTCAAGGGAAGGATTCGTAGCCCAAAGGTGGCTTTTTATTTAGAGGAAGCACCTTTCCTGCTTTGTTTTCTTCTGCTCACATCACATATACACCCCTGGACCTCTGCCCCAGGGTTTAAGTTTTGGGGAAACCACGGGGCAGAGGGTGGTTAGCCTTATTTTGTCAGTAGTTTTTGTCCGGGGTGGGGGGGTGTTTCTCTCCAGTCTTCTGGAATTGGGGCAGTGATGATCAGACCACTAGATTAGGACCCTCAGAAAAGGGGAGAATTTCTCCCCTGGCACGTCCTGTGGGCACAGCACTTCTTTAACATCAAAGAAGGTTTTAGGCTTGGACTCCTCCCTGCCTCTGCCTGTGGGGACTGGGGACAAAGGGCTTTTAGAGGTGAGGAGTTAAACCAACCTTCTGCAGCATTCTGCAGAACCCTTTTCCCGACAAGCCTCCACTCATGGGCTCATTCGGCAGTCATGTCCATCGTGGTCCTGCTGTGGCCTTGGGTAGTCAAGGGGCCAGACCCTGTGCTCCTGCCCAGTCTTTTCCTGGCATGCAACCCCTTTCCAGCTGTCCCAGATTGAAGCCAGGTTTGCATCGAACACACCACGTAGCAGGTGCTGCAGGTCGCAGGCCTAGGGAGGAGGGGAGCTCTGTTGGGAAGATGAGCAGCTCTCCTGGAACAGCCTGGGCCTCCACAGAGCCTGCCACCACGGGGACACAGGAGTGCGTGAGGGTGGCCACCATGTGTCTTGTGGTTGTCTCTTCAAAAGGCACAATGAGGAGATCTAATGCACCACCTGTCGCCCAGCCTGGGCAGTTCTTTGTTCCAGCTACAGTAAACAGGGAACTCGGGGGCTTTCCCACCAGTGCTGGGGTAGATGAACACTGCTGACACTCACTGAGAGGAGTCGCCAGGCCAGAAACCCTTGTAAACCCTTTATTTTGAGTGGAACACATAATGTTTAGCTTATTCCACATACCATACATGTACCGCAGGAACGACTGTGATCCAGGGAACCAGATCTCACAGATCTTGCACCCCAATGTAGAGTCTGGGCCAGTGCCCTGTGGAGCTCCCAGTGTCCTATGGATGGGCATGGCCCCACACCCCAGCACAGCCAGAAGGCAGCTCCAGGGACTGCAGCCTGCCTGACCCACAGGGGACTGGTATGTGTCTTCAACACTGCTCAGCTGCAAATGGCTCACGGTAGCGATACATCCACTGGGGCTCAGAACACAGTTGCTACACAAACACTCAGCACCACGCGATGGAGACATCACTCACACAGCACAGCCATAAATATTGCAAGCAGTTCACGCTCACATTCAGACCTCGTCTGTAGGGCTGGGGCACACGAGAGGTATTTCCCCCAGCCCCTCTTCCCATTCACAGGGCCAACTCTTATCAGCTCCAAGCCATCCAAGAACCTGAAAAAACAGACCTCTGGATGACCTCACACATCCACATCCAAGGAGGAGGCAAACACATTCAAGTCTGACAGAACCCCTGTCCCAGAGGGCATGGTGGTTGCCACCCGGCCCTCCCTGAGAACAGCCAGGGAGCCTATAGAACCTCCCCAACGAGTCTCTGCGGAGAAGGTGAAGGTCTGTCCTGGGCATGGGGGGAGGGACCAGACAGGGGCAGGGAGATAAAACAAGACTCTTATCACAGAAACGCGTTACAACCACTCCAACCCTGCAGAGAGGGACAGGTCGGGGATGGTGTTGCTGCATCACCCTGGCCTTGGCATGTGCCCTTTGCCCTATCTGGTTCACTGTCCACCTGGAGCCAAGGCAAGAGACACTGGGCCTGGGTCACACTACAGCCCTCTGACTGTCCAGGGGCAACTCTGCAAGGCCAAAGGGAGAGTAGCAGCTTCCTCCCAACATGTCAAGGTGTTCCACAAAGGTCTATTCTCATGAAGGTCTGTTCTCATGGAGACGGAGCCACTTCCGTGAGGTTGGCCAGGGTGGCTTGACCGCTATAAGGCTGGACTCTTCTGTCTGCTCAGGGAGTCGATGTAATGAAAAATGGCCCCCAGAGCCCAGCTGGTCTCAACATTGTTGATTTTCCGAGTCAGCTTGAAAACACAAAGGGAGGGGCAGAGTGGGCATGGTTGGGAGGCTGGAAGCAGTACCCCCAGCCCTTCTGGCCATAAAGGGCAAAAGGGGTAATCTAGAGACAGTCCTTACCTTCAGCACTTTGTTCTCTGGGAAGCCAAATTCTTGGAGCAGCAGGCTGATGTAGGTGAGGTCCATGCACAGAAAGGGGTTGCCCTGCAGCCGGGTCTCTGCCGTCCGGCACACTGGGAGTGAGAGAGCCCTTTCCCAGATTCCAGGTGGGGGCAGGGTGGGCAGGGCTTGGGCAGACTGGCTCTACACACTCCAGGTGCCTACCCTATGCTAGGCTCTGTGCTGGCCCCAGGTCCTCACTGGTTTAGACAAGACTACAGCCTATAGCAAGAAGGTGATTCACCAAGAGTACACCAAAAGGTAGGATATCAAGGCGAACCAGCCTCCACTGGGCCTGGCCTCCAAGACCAAGAAGGACTTGTATGTCTTGTTTTAGCATCATGAGCTGAAGGCCACAGTCTCACAGGGCAGAGCTCTGCACCTGTGACTCTGGACACCTTTTCCAGGTGTGAATCTGGGCTTTCTGGGGAATGTAAACACAAACAAAACTGTCTCCGAACATTCTATTCTTATTCTTGAAGCCGATGAACAAACCCACCAAAAGATTTCCCAAAATTCTGCTCAGAACCTTTTCCTGTTGAAGGGTCATGGATACCAGGTGTCCATAGGATAAACCCATAAGTGATAAGAAAGCTTAAAAAAAAGCCACTTGGGGGAAGTGGGGGAGAAAGGACTTTCTATAGAGAAACAAATGAAGTTTAACTCTTTTGATCTGTAATTGGGAACAGCACTGAAGAGCAGAATATTTACAGCCGGCCTTCATTTCATACCCCATCCGGCTGGGTTGTGATGGACAAAGGAGAGGAAGGGGGTCAGCCACTGCAAATTCAAGGGGAAGAGCTCTTCACCCCTCACAAGCTGGGTCTGCTGTGACAATTGTGAATTTGCTGGGACACTTTCAGGGGAAATCTCTGTGATGATCAACTAAGCTACAGTGAAGAGATGTCAGAAAAAGTGAAATCCAGGGAACCCATTCTTAACAACCCTAGGACTAGAACTATGCACTTTCAGAGTGAAGGTCACTGAGGCTCCCCCTTCCCCCTGCTGTGGTCACATAGGATGAGGCAGACCCGTGGTCTAGGCCCACAGGACAGTGACCCTCTCATACCTCTGAACACACGTTAGGCTGGCTAACTTTCTAAACCTGGAACTTCCAGTATTGCCTCACAAGTACCAAGTTGCACCTGCCACATGGTGGGGCAGGGTGCCTACCTCCCACCCTGGCCCTTCTCAGCCGGCAGGGAAACCACTACTCACCATACTTGGCGGCGATATCAAAGTCTCCTACGACGAGGCTGCCTCCCTTTTCCGCATCTGTTGGACAAGACCAAGCACCTGGTCTGCACCAGCATCCCTGGACCAGAGATGCCACCAAGGCCCTGAGGCTGGCACCCATGAGAGGATGATATGGGGTGGAGAGTCCAGGTTGGCTGCAAGCCTAGCGATAAGCAGGGCAGCGGCCCCACATGCACTGGTCATGTGTCTGAGGTGATGTGGCTGGGGGTGGGCAACTGTTCTGTGCAAGACCACAAGGGGATGATTAGCAGTCACGGGTCTTCGAGGGTCCCTCACAGGAAGGTCAGCAGGAGCCCTGGTCCCACAAACTGAGAAATCTCTTCATTTTAAGTTAAAAAAACAAAAGCACAAAATCAGACATGTTTCCATGAGCTGTGGCCCTGAGTTCAGCAACGGTATTCTGGGTATCAATCTTCTGAATGTGGGGGAAAAAGGTCTATAAAAAAAAGCCAAGAAGTGGTTTGTCAGGTCTTAGATCAAATGAGCAGAGCCTTTACAGGGCTCTTAAGAAGAGAGTGGCCCTAAGCCTCTGTGACATTCCCAGGGAAGTAGGCATGAAAGCTATGTCCCCCCAAATCTTACGAATGGCAACTATTTCTTCAATGCACCCGAAAACCTCTACATCTGATAGAGGGTTCTCGAGCTGTCCCACACATTTACGTTTTGTATGAGGCAGCTTCTCAGTGAGCTGACTTTTCCTTGACTTTGGGCATTTGCTCAGTCAGCAAATGTCATCACTGAAGATGGATTCCATTTCTTAAAACAGACCCAAGCAGCTCTTTCAGAGCCATGTGTGACCACAAAAGGGAGTTGGAAGAGCTTTAACAGCCCAGCACCTCCTGAGGTCACTCTGGGATAGTGTCAGTCCCTTAATGGAAGGGCAATCTAAAGGCAAGGTGAGGGGCCCCAAATTGATGAGGTGATACTGTGGAGGGGTCCTTTTGAGCTAGCCTGAAAAGGTGGAGCCCCCAAAACGCTGCAGGCCAGGTTTGCATATAATAGACCCTGAGCATTGTGATGTCCATAGCTGGTGGCACAGACAGGAGAGTACAGATCATCGAACTGCTGCTCCAGTTATGGGAAGCCCACAGGGGCCCTCAGGCCCAACAGACCAAGTAGCTATGGGACCAGCTATTGGGAGGCACCCCAGGGACCTTGCTCCGTTCCAGAGAGACCCGGGCCCAAGCAAGGCATGACAAGGTCACCTTCTACCTGGACCACCCACTCCTGGCTGGATGCGTTGCAAACTGGGCCCGAGCAGCAGGTGGCTCAGTGAGCCTTGAGATACCACAGTGCCCATAAGCTCCTCAGGGTAGTCTGTGGAGTGCGCTGACCCCTCCCCATGCCAGCCTGAGTGCTATATGGGAAAGATGGCCACGTGACCATGTCACAAAGGGCCCCCTCAGCCAAAAACCTGGGGCCAGGCGGGAATGACTAAGGGTCAGTTACATAGGTAGGTCAGTTCTGCCTTAGAGCAGAACAACTTGACAGCAATGAACTGTTCCTGCACTGACAATGTAACTTTACTAAGTGGCTCAAAGACCTGATTTATTTATAAAAAGGGAGCTTACTACTTCCTATATGGATGACAAGACACTATTTCTGTTACTGTGAGAGTGACTGATTACATGATTACTCTTTGTTGTGGGCCCTCTGTCCAGAGAATCTAGACCTCAGCCCTGCCCTTACCTATGAGGCCTACATTTGCAGCAAGGTCGTAATAGTAGGAAAAAGCATAAAAATCCACATCCTTCACTTCTTCCGTTCTGTGCACTTTGTTTCGAAGGATTTCCGAAACTCTGCTGGCACACAGTTCATGGAGGTTCACTGCTGGGGTGAAAGAAAAGCACAAAGACAATGGTTAGGAGGCTCAGCGCCGGGGTCACACAACCCCCGAGGCCCTTCCCAATGACTTGAGACCTGGACCTGGAAGGTGAAATGGGACAAGAAGCCTGCATGGCACCTGGGTCTGGGTGCTTATCAACACCACCCATGCCAACAGGAACCTTACAGGAGCCATGACACTGCGGGCTCAGATGAAGGGAGAGAAACCCAAAGTGTGAAGGTCCCTAGAGATAGCATGACCCTCAACCCTGGAGGACACCAGCCTCCAGCTGGGCACAGGCGGCTGTCCTGACATTAGCCCAGTGGGTTCAGGTTCACACCGTTTATTTTCTGCTGGCCCTTGCTGAGCTCTAAACATGCAGGGCCTTACTCTGTCCCATCAGTCACTTTGGAGGTGTAGCCTACAACCTCCTCATGTCACAGATGAGAAAATAAAGGCCAACAGACAGCTTGTCAATCACATAGCTGAGATCATTGAACCCCTGATTGGAAGAAGGACAAGAGAGAGTCCCAGAGGTAAACAGATGTCAGTATCCTACTACCCACCCCTAGAATCAGCTTCCCATCTCCACCAGCAGACCTGCCCACAGCCTCAAGGCAGCTCCAGCCAGTTCTCCCCATGCCCTTGCCTGTTGGGCCTTATTTTTCTCCACTGTCCCATATCAGGACAGCCATACAACCTCCCCCTTTCCTTAAACACAGCAGCCACTCCAGGGCCTTTGCACACGCTGCTCCTCTGGTCTGGAAAAGTGCTGCTTTAGATCCATGTGGCCCATTCCCCAGCTCCTCATGTTTTGGCTCAAATACCACCCATGTAGCCTTCCCTGGCCATCATATTTAAAACTGCAATCTTCTCTTCAGCCCTCCTCCCTTTTTTCCTACAAGTTACTTCCTCACGTGTTTTAATAACTCCTCACACTGGAGTATCAGCTGGGTGCCAGGGGCTGCTGCAGGACCTGATGCTATCACATGCATGAGTGGCTGGCTGAGTCAGAGTGAACTCCGTGGTCACCAGATAATAAGAAACAAATATCTGGTCTTTGTTCCTGGTTCTGGATACAGAGCTTTCAAAACCCTTGGAATTTCCTGCGTGATGGGGATGAGATGAGCCTCTTCCATTATTTACTATGAGCCTTTACTCAGTATACCTAAGTTTATGTGAATGAGTGGACACTTGTTGGTGGGTCCCAGGTGGCTTCAGGATGGATGCTAGCTGCCAGAGGAGCCAACCGTGTGATTAGAAGGTTGGAACTTTCAGGCCCCCCAAACCTCCAGGGAGGGTAGGGGCTTGGGGATTGAGGGAGGGTAGGGGGTTAGGGATTGAGGTAAACCAGCAGCCAGTGATTTAATTAACATCTGTGTAGCGAAGCCTCCCAGAACCTTAAAGGATGGGTCTCATGAGTCTCCTGGGTAGTGAACACACAGAGGGGCTGGGAAGCAGTGCTCCTAGAGAGCATGTGGAGGTTCTGCTCCCCTTCCTCAACACCCTGCTCTATGCATCTCTTCCATTTGGCTGTTCCAGAGTTGTATCTTTTATAATAAATAGTGATAATAAGTAAAGTGCCTTCCTGAGTTCTATGAGCTATTTTGGCAAATTATTTGGGGGGAGTTGTGGGAACCCCCAATTTGTGGTTAGCTGGTCAGAAATACAGTAGGCCTAGGACTTTTGATTTGCACTTGAAGTGGAGGGTGTGTAGGGGGAGGCTTGGTGAGACTGAGCCCTTAACCTCTGTGGTCTGCATTAACTCCAGGGAAAGTGGGATTGGCTGGTTTGGGGCAAACCCACACACATTTGGTGCCAGAAATGTGGGTAGAAATAGCTCTGTCACCAAAGGCAGACAAAATTCTTGCCCAGTGTGTCCGCTTGGAAACAGTATTTGAATGTTTCTTTTAGCACCACTAAAGGAGCACAGGGCAACAAAGACCACCCACATGGGGCGAGAGGGGCCAGGCTGCTGGGACAGCACATCTACTGTCACAGGCCGTGGGCTGCACAGCCTGGAGCAGCCTCTCCTGTGCTCACCAGGCAGTCTGAGGTGACGGGTGAATTCGCTGAAGGAGAAGCTGTTTCTCCCTCAATTCAGAGATGAGCTCATGTTGCTACTGGGCCAATAGCCCCAAGTTGACCATTTGTCTTGGAGCGGCAGAATGCTCAGGTCCTTCCTCACTGGAGGCTTGTTAGGAAATGCAGCCTTTGAAAGAAAGCATGTGGCAACAGAGAAGGAAGCGTTGTGCAGAGAGACCCTTTGCCAGCGGTTCCCAGTGTGTTCCGGCAAGGGCCTCCTGCAACCCTGATGGTTCACAGAGCTACTTCCATTTCCTGGACAAGTATGGGCTTGTCTGTGAATGAGGTCGTCTGACAACAGCCTCCCTGGTTCTCAGAGGTATCTGGAAGGTATGGGATAGAGGACAGGCTGCCATTCTTAACCTCTACACATCAATGACAAATGAGAACTCCACCTTACCTGCCTTCTGTCCTGAAATTCTGTATGTTATTTCAGCATGTTCCCACTCTCCTGTGAAACCTGGAGACAAACAAGGGCTGACCAACTCCTTTCCATCCTCAGCTGAAATAAACAGATAAAGAAGAAAAGCACATTACCACAGGAAGACTGGGATGTGGATTCTGCTGGGAGGAGGTCTGTATTCTAGTGAAGGGGAGGTTTTTACTTCTCCCTTAACTACCTTAAAGAATTTAAGTAGGCGGTCTGGCCCAGAAAGAGAAGTACTACTAGAGATAAATTTTCATCTAAATGACCGCTGTATGGAAAGGCAAACATCTAATGAGCAAACATCTGTTCTTCTTTTGTTCTGTGAATCACCGGCCCCTAGCCTATTCCTTAGCTCAAGATGAAACACAGCTTCAATTACCCAACTTGTCCCTGGGTGTCATTTTCTTCTGGGGATCCCGTACATATGTAAACTTACTTTTCTCCTATTAATCTGGCTTATGTCAATTTAATTAATAGACTAGCCAAAAGAACCTAGAAGGGCAGGAGAAAAATCTTTTCTCCCCCGTAGTTGGTGAGCTAGCCAGGAGAAACTTCACTGGCCGCATATTGGCTGTGGCAGCGGGGAGAGCCTGGGGCCTCTGACAGGTGCAGCAGAAGGTAAGAATTCTTATTACCACGTCAGACTCCTGGATCTTTGCCTGCAGGATCTAGCTGAAGCAAGTGGTGAGAATCTTTTTCCCCCATCTTCTAAATTTAGATTAGCAGGAGAAAATATTTGTGGAACCAGTTCCTTGGGTATAGTGACCAGTAAAGATTTATTATGAGTATTCTTAACTTTTTTTTCATGTGTTTCTTCCTGGAGATGGTAACTGCTTTTTTTTTTTTTTTTTTTTTTTTTTTTTTTTTTTTTTTTGCTCTCGTCTGTTTTGTCATTTGTCAGAATGAAAACCACAAGGTAGGATGCAGGCCTGGACCCTATAAGCCTGCTATACAAGCTGGACTCACAGACTGCTAAGTTCACAGTTCTCACCAGGCCAGTATAGACAAATGTTGCTGTGGGTTAATGTGCACACAAGGTGAAGGCAGTTACTAATGAAGAGCTTGGAAGCCAAAGATGCAAAACTAGTAGGCATGGGTTGAGAACTTAAAAGCTATTAGAGCACTCCCTACCTAACCCAAAGACTCCTGTGTTAGGATGAGTTAGTCACACTGCTGGCTAGGTTGATGCTAGGTCACCAGTCAAACTCAAGAAAATTTCCATGCAAGGAACTCTGTAAAATACCTCACAATTTCCAACCTAGCAGCACATCCCTCTTTGGTACATTTTGGCTCTGAGACACCAAAGGTTCAGCTCAAGCTGTTAATGTGCCTATGAGGGGTTTTCCTTTCATCCTGTTCATGTCTTGAGAGCTTGTCCTTATGACCAGTGAGAATGTTCTCTCTGCACGTATCACATGCACCTTGGTGGCCAGTTGAGTAGCCTGGGGTTCTGAGACTTTAAGTCACAAGCAGCACTTTCTGTCAGACTGTTAGAGCTCTCAGGAGAGTTTGTTATAGGGGTCCTGGTCCATAAGGGGTTTCTGCCATCTCATTCTCACTGCTTTTTGTTAGTGCTGGAAAGGTCCCATTCTAGTAGTACCTGCCTGGTGTCACAGATTCACAGGCCTATGAGTAGGAGTGCCTCATGTTCTCACAGGAAACTGGAGACAGTGTTTTCACTACACCATTCTTACTGCCTGTAACAACAAAGGGCTTTATTGTCTTAGACTCTTTCTGGGAGTAAACTTTCTGGATCTTATATGGGCTGCATTTTTGGGTACCGTCTTTTGGGACACCTCTTATATTCATTTAAGCCATAAAAAGGCTTATTGTTTTGTGTCATTAGAGAATAATATAAGATCCTGCTTACCAATGGCAGTGGCTAGACAATGGATCTTTTGAATTGGCAATATTCGAGAGAAAGAAAAATACTTTTGAGAGCTCTTGTCCTAAATAATTATCTTATTGGTACCTATGGAAAAACCAAGTTAAAAAAAAAATAGACACAAAGAGATGTAATAGCTAAGCTTTAGGGACTCACTTAATAAGATGGAGGAGGGGAGAAGAGAAATTAGACTTAGAACAAAAATTAAAGTCCCTGTCCAACATAAATTTCCCTTCTTAAAATCTGGCCCTGTCTCCTCAGCAAATTTTAACTCCCAAACTCTCCCACCTTCCCCAGAAAATCCCTTAAACACCCAGCTACTTATTTTAGCCTCCCTTTTCCTATAAGATGTACAGAGAACATTCTGGCTTGATCTCTAAGCCCAGGGAATACAGGTAATTCATGTAAATACTAAAAGCCAGAGAACAAATTTAACAGAAGCACCCAAGGTAGATAATAGATAATAAGCTTTATACAGAAGGCTCATTTGGCAGGGCTCTATAGTCAGGCTCTGCCAGCTTCAAGTCTTCCGTGCAAGGTCCTTTGCAGCTACATCCCAGGCCCCCATCCAAATAATTCATGTTCCCTAGACAAAAGCATATTTTTAAAATTATAAAGCCCTTAAAAGTCTTGACTTTTAAGGACCCTACCAAATTAAACTTTAAGTTGAATTAAACTTAACTGATTGATTGATATCCATCACAACCCCACTCATAGGGAACTTGCTTGGCTGCAAAAGGGTATTCTTCCCACCCATGAGATTCTGATTATATTGTAGTTATCAGACAAGCTGGATGGTCTCCTGGAACCAACACCACCCCCCTTGAGGAAACAGATGACTAGCATTTCTCCTTGGCCTTCCTACAAAGGATCAGCAGAAGGCTCATGTGAGGGGTTAATATAGAGGTTTTTCGTTCTAAGGTAAAGGTCTAAGGTTGAAATGTGCACTCAGAAAGGAGGCCTTTGTTAAAATGCTTTATATGGACTTTACAAAGGCATACTCCATTAATCCCGGAAAACATCTGCTGTTTGTCCTAACTGAAAAATGACAAGATATTTGAAAGAGTTGTTTAAATAGCTCTGTGGTTGGAGACTGGCCAGACTGGAAGCTGATATTCAGAGCCTGATAAGATTTTTTAGGTCTCCCCCCTAAGCTAAAATGAAACTATGTACCCAGAAGGAAAGAAAAACCTCCTGAAGCCTCTGTAAAAAGATTTACTAAAACATTCCAAAGCTCTCTGATACAAAAAAAATCCTCAGGACAGTGTGTTTGGATGGGTAGATCAATCTATGATGCCATTTAGGCTGCAACCCTATTCTTTATAAGAATTGAGAGCAACTGTGCTCATCTTACAAATCTCTGCAAAACTAAATATATAGCTCTAGAGGCAGCTCAAAGTTCACCTGTTCCAATACTCCCCCTGACCATGATTTATCTTAAAAGACCTGTAATGTGCATTTTTCCTTGTGCCTCTGAGATATAAAAGTTAAAGTACAAAATTCAGGGAGGTATTTCTTTCTTTCTTTTTTTTTTTTTAACTAACATATAGGGAAGGTAATTCTTTTTATTTTTTAATTTTTATTTTTAAAAATTTCTTTTCAGTGTGCCAGAATTCATTATTTATGTACCACACCCAGTGTTCCATGCACTACATGCCCTCCGTACGTACCACCAGGCTCACCCAACCTCAAGGAGGTAATTCTTGCCAGAAGAGAAACAAAAGAGGGAATTATCATTTGGAACTTGGGCTCATGGGAAATTTTAAGTGTATGGAAGCTGTAAAGTCTCAGTTTGCATGTGTCTGTATGTTTATGTATTCTATACATATGTACTGAAGTTGGGTGTAATCTTCCATGTCAACAAAATTAATTTGTAAAAAAGCTCTACTTAATTGATTTAAAGAAATTAAGTGTTTATATTAATTGAATTCTCAGGAATATAATAGAAACTAGGGACCTCTGGCAGGTTCACCTGGTAGAGCCTGTAACTCTTGATCTGGGTTCATGGGTTCGAGTCCTACGTTGGACGTAGAGTTTACTTTAAAAAAAAAATTTTAAAAAATAAATAAATAAATAAGATCTTTAAAAAAGAAAACCAACCCGAATGTTTTTCAAATTCATGTGATCTAGTATTAACCTTTAGTAAATAAAAACTAGTTTAAGTTGGTTTATTAAAAAAGGAATGTCTTCAGAAGTTGATCAGTATGGAATATAATACTTTTATTCTAGTTTGGTTTACTAAAGTAAACTTGGTTTACTATGAGTTCATGCTGTATCTTACAAAAATTTGTCAGCAAGGGGCACCTGGATGGCTCAGTGAGTTAAAGCCTCTGCCTTTGGCTTAGGTCATGATCCCAGGGTCCTGGGATCAAGCCCCACATCGGGCTTTCTCCTTGGCAGGGAGTCTGCTTCCCCCACAACCCCGCCTGCCTCTCTGCTTACTTGTGATCTCTGTCAAATAAATAAATAAAATCTTTAAAAAAGAAATTTGTCAGCAAGAAACATAGCTTGTGCTGATGGCTTACTTTGTGTCTCATGAAGCAGTCTAAACACAGTTGTTAAGAACAAGTAAATATATATAAGTAGTATAAAAGGTTTTTAGGTGAACTTTTTAGCAATAATTATCTTTTATGGTGTGTGTACTTAAAAATAGTTTCCCCAAATCTTTCAGGTAAGCTGAAGCTTTAAACTTTTGCGAAATGATAAATTAAGTTAAATTAACTGAATATCCATACCATTTCTAAATAAAGCACCAAACATAGATTTACACACTTTTAACTGCTGAACAAAGATTTATACAGTATTACTTCCTTTTACAGAAGAACTAAAAGGTATTTGGGTCATGAGTTAGCATACATCTCTAGAAATTATTAAATGCATTCATAAGTTTGCCATTGTAAATAATGCTGGTGTGTCAGTTCACTACTGCTTACTTTTTAGTCAAGGTTTCTAAGGGTTAATTCTAATTAATATATGTAACTAAAATTACTAGAAATAATATAAGAGAAACAACTCTGCACGCAAGGAAAGTAAGATGTGTTTTTGGTAAGAAGAGGTTTGGGGTATGAAGAGGCATTTTTGTTAAGGGAAAATAAGGGAAAGTAAATTTGTCCCAGGTAAAACTGGTTATTTCCAGATGGGAAACAGGAAAATAAAGACAGATTAAATGGAAAGCTAGAAAGACAGAGAAAATGTTACCTCGTGCGGTTCAGGTGGCTAAAACTGAATGAATTTATTTTAACGGTTGTAAAATGAAGCTTTAAAACCAGTAGTGTACTTATATGAGACCAAAACTAAATGTTCTTTCACTTGCTGAAAGGACAGTTTTCTGGGACTACTGGCCTGCTAAGACTGTGAAAAGCTTTTTGTCACCTTCTAAGTAACCAGTCTTCAAAAAGCAGATTATATTTTATCAAAATGATTTTCCATGTTTTATCAAGTCTTTGGTCAGTTTTGCTCACAACTACATAATGTTCTGTATTTGCCCTTAAAATCCTTTGTCACTTTGGTTAAACAGATAAGTAATGCTCCATAATGATCTGTTAACCTATTTAGTCAAGTGTCCAAATCTTGTGGTATTTTTGACAAATTTCCAACATCATTCTAAATGAAGTCTTTTATGGCCTTAAACTCAGTTTGAGATTTTCAAGAGGGCCCCTAGAACATACCAAAAATTGTGGTTTTGATTTGAATTTCCCTGATGGCTAATGATGATGAACATTTTTTCATGTGTCTGTTAGCCATTTGTATGTCTTCTTTGGAGAAGTGTCTGCTCATGTCTTCTGCCCATTTTTTGATGTGATTATCTGTTTTTTGGGTGTTAAGTTTGAGATCTTAAGATATAAGATTATAGATCTTGATATCACACCAAACTGTGGAGAGAGCCAAGATGCCCTTCAACAAACAAATGGATAAGGAAGATGTGGTCCATATATACAATGGAATATTATGCCTCCATCAGAAAGGATGAATACCCAACTTTTGTATCAACGTGGGTGGGACTAGAGGAGATTATGCTGAGTGAAGTAAGTCAAGCAGAGAAAGTCAATTATGATATGATTTCACTTATCTGTGGAGCAAAAGGAATATAATGGAGGACATTAGAAGAAGGAAAGGAAAAGTGAATTGGGGGAAATTGGAGGGAGATGAACCATGAGAGACTGTGGACTCTAAGAAACAAACTGAGGGTTTTGGAAGGGGCGGGTGGGGTGTTGGGTGAGCCTGGTGGTGGGTATTAAGGAGGGCACGTGTTGCATGGAGCACTGGGTGTTACACCTAAAAAATGAGTCTTGGAACACTACATCCAAAACTAAAGATGTACTGTATGGTGACCAACATAATAATAATAATAAAATATGTGCTCTCTGTTTACAAAAAGAGATGTTACACTGAATTTATCTGGTATGTTGAATTACCTGGTAGGCATGTCAAATAAGTGATGTTAAGCCTTCTTAGGTTATAATATATAGGTAAAGGGCGCCTGGGTGGTTCAGTGGGTTAAGCCTCTGCCTTCGGCCCAGGTCATGATCTCAGGGTCCTGGGATCGAGCCCCACATCGGGCTCTCTGCTCAGCAGGGAGCCTGCTTCCCCTTCTCTGCCAGCTGCTCTGCCTATCTGTGATCTCTCTCTGTCGAATAAATAAAATCTTTAAAAAAATAATGTACAGGTAAATGTTATTAACATAAGAATTATAGAAATTTTTTTTAAAGATTTTATTTATTTATTTGACAGACAGAGATCACAAGTAGGCAGAGAGGCAGGCAGAGAGAGAGAGAGGAGGAAGCAGGCTCCCCGCAGAGCAGAGAGACTGATATGGGGCTCGATCCCAGGACCTTGGGATCATGACCTGAGCTGAAGGCAGAGGCTTTAACCCACTGAGCCACCCAGGCGCCCCAAGAATTATAGAAATTTTATGAAATTCCTAAAATTCTGATATGCCCTGGTATAATGTTATCAGTTATAATTCTAGCTATTACCTTAAAATATTGCACACCACAGAAATAACCAGACTTGTCAATTCTGCTACAATGAACTCTCATTATATCTTTAATAATGGGCACCTTAAGTCTTTGGTCAATTACATTTACTGTGTCGCTATGATTCTGGGTAAAAGTGTTCCTGCAAAAGCACTTCCCTTCCAGGAGATTTAAGAAAAGGACTTTTGACAAGTGAACTTGTCAAAAACTTGTCAGAAACCTCCAGGTTTCTTATAACCTTAAAGGCCATAAAACTGGGCTGGGTAAGAATTTCTAGAACTAAAGGGAAAACTGGATTTAAGGATAGCTACAACTACTCATATGGAACTGAGTAAACAGAGGAGGAGGATTATAATGTTTATGAGTTTTTGTTTGAAACACTGCCTGTTCTGTTTCATTTTTCCAGACTGAAGGAAACCTTTTACTCTTTTCCTAAGCTATCAACAATTTGGTAAGATACACCTTTGTGCACAAAGATGAAACAATTGCTTTTCTTTTTTTAATTTTTTTTTTGAAACAATTGCTTTTTCTCTCTACCTGATCCTTCCACAATTTGGAAACAGTGAATATTCTTATTTTCATGGTAATATAGTTGTATGCATAACTTCAGGAGGAATCTATTCTCCTTGTGTCTCCAGGACACAACTGCAAATGCTGGTTATATTACCAAGGCTTTGACTGGAATGTCATATTTGAGAAGGATGTGTGAAATTCAAATATGACCAGACAGCTTTAAGGAACTAAGGGTGACTTTATGAAACCAATAAAGCCCCTGGAAAATTAGCCTGGTACCTTGCTTGCAGGATTCCCAGCATTTTTACCAGATGAGTAAACAAGGTCCTTTCCTGGCAGGCACAGAAGCCCATGATATTTTCGGGATCTCCAGAAGAAAGGAATTCACCCAAATCTAAAGGTATGGCAGGTTAAGTCTGTGGCCAAGGATTGCCTTTCTGGCGTTAAGAGGTTTTTAAGAACTTCAATCTGAGACTCCTTATGAAAAGTTCCAGCAAAGAGGAATAAAAGAGCCTAAATGCGGGGGAGGGGGAGCCTAAATGGCCAGTCCCTATTCTTACTGCACTTATACAAGTAATCAAACCAAATTTATTGACACTAGACTTAATCTGCAAACAAATTCATCTTACTGTTGTTATCTTCAGTAGACTGTAGAAAGAAAAATTATGTTTCAGTAGAAACCACAGTATACACTTGTGGGTATTAGATTCTACTCCTGCTGTCTTTGAGGTTTCTTTTTCTGACTCTAAGTTGGACTGGATCCTCCTTATTCTACCTTCCTCCAATATTTGACTATAACTCTCCAAAATAATATTTCCAGTTTTTCTCTCAATCTCTGACTTGGAATCACTGAGAACTAAAACTGCCCCTTTTTCAAAGTCATGCAACCTAGGCTAGATGCTCTGATGACAACTTCAAAAAATCACCACAACAGCTCAAGTAGAGATAATCTTCATGCCTCCTGCTATACGGACCACTCCCAAAGATTACCAAAGACACTGAAACTGCAACAGGAAAACCTATCAGTTTGCTGCTGCCTGCCCTCACTCTGTCTGAAGGTGCTTCTAGCCAGAGATCTAGAAATCTTTGTCAACTGGATGCCTTCAGAATGCAATTATAATTGCATTATAATCTGTTCCAATCATTAACCACGATTTATTTCCATAGAAATTCCTTTTATTAAATACCTGATTTCTTATACCACAGGCCTAACTTGGGAGCCCACCTGCATCAATGCCTCCTAAAATGAGACACAACTGTCTAACTGAACCCATTTATTATTGGGACTAAGAGCCTGGTTCAGTAAGATGGAGCAATCTAGCAGCTTGACTTCTGGACTGTGAAACTTCCTACGGAAATTTCAAAGACAGGACTGAGAGGAAGTAAAATACATTGCCCCAAACTATGCCACTTTGGCATGTGGACTATTCTGAGCTAAAGACAATCTAGACCCAGCAGATTCAAGAAAAACTTTTACCCTTCTCTTAACTATCTAAAAGAATTTAGATAGGGGGTCTTGCCCAGAAAGAGAGCTGTTAACAGACACAAGCTTTTAAGAATGACTTCTGTATGCAAGGGTAAACATCTAATGACCAAATGTCCACTCTTCTTATTGTCCTGTGAATTATCCTCCTCCCCTTCAAAGCTCCAGACCCCTATCCTATTCCCTAGTTCAGGATGGCACATAAGCCTCAATTGCCTGACCTGTCCTTGGATGTCATATTCTTATAGGGCTCTTGTATATACATAATTAAAATTTTCTCCCATTAATCCGTCTCATGTGAATTTAATTGGTAGACAGGCCAAAAGAATCTTGAAAGGCAGAAGAAAAATTCTTCCTCCCCAATACTAGTAATGAAGGCACTGGAGGGCCAAAGGAACATTCTTCCTTTTTGCCAGATGAGACCTGACCTGTGTAAGCATTCCAGGTCAACTAGGGGATGCAAGCCTTTCTCTATCACAGAAGCTGCTGCAAAGCCTCATCAGTTCTAGACATAGCCTCTCCAAGCGCTCTAAGGTGCTTCAGGGTTCCAGGCACTGGGCCAAGTGCCGTTCAGTCAACCGTCACAACCACCCTAATAGAGGGGAAGCAAACACTACCTGATTTTGTAGATGAATGAGGCTGTTAGAAACCTGGCAGGGCCAGGACAATGCCACCATGCCATGTATCTGTGCTGCCCCACAACACAACATGTGGGGCCCCACAAATAACAAAGGGCGTATGGTGGTTGGCCTCTAAGGTTGGCCTCATGATGCCACCCCTCAAGGATGTGCATGCTAAGTGTGTTCCTATGCCTACCCTTGATTCTGGCTGGGGTCTGCTTTCACTAGCAGAATGTGCAAGATATGATGGCATATGATTTCAGGCCAGTCTTCCTTCCTGAGCTGCCAGAGAAGTGCAGGCTGCTCTGCTGGGGGACGCCACGTGGGGGAACACTGAGGTGTAAGACATTCATGCAGCCACCCCAGCTCTCACCACACAAGACTCTAGGGATCCCAGGAGAGGCACTTCCCAGTTCAAGCCTGTGCAATCACAAGGTACTGTAATAAAATGATTGCTATTTGCTAGTCTGACCACTCAGTTTAGTGTGTACTTGTTGTGCAACAACAGATAATACAATAGGGAGATGCTTCCTCTAGGGCAAGGAGCTGTCCACACCCTTCGTGGCAGGTGTCTCAGCCCTATGTGTCCCAGGTAGGCACTTCATGTAGTTGATGGGTTTAAGGCTAGCCCTCAACAAGCAAATGGGCAACTGCCTTCTTCCTGCCGGCTAAATAGGTGTTTTCTGATCCCAAAATGAAAGTTACAAGTGTTTCTGAGACATGGAAATGTTTTCAGTTTGCAATAGAGAAATACCATAATGAAGTTAAACATCAGGATTTGAGGTTAAACACCAGGATTTGAAGTAACATGTATGTGAAAAACAAAATTCCAATCAGAGCAACCAGGCCCTTGGAAGGAGTGCAGAGAAGTGGTAGGCCTGTGGAGGGGAGCAGGTGTGGGACAAGGAGAAGCATGTGGCTGGAACATATGTATGGGCCCACAGGCACCCATCTGGACCAGAGGCATGGGTCAAGGCCTTCGGGCTCTGATTGATGTCATCAGGAAAGACAGGCCATACCACCCTTGGAGCAATGTTCCCTACTTCCAAACTGGGACACAGTGATCCCCTAAGACCTCCTTAGAGTTCATGTACCTGTTGGCCAGCACCAGGCTTCTCCTCAGTCAGGCCAGTCAGGAATGATCACAGAAGGCCTGGGAAGAAACATCCTGACCTGACATAGACTCCATCTCCAGTTCAATGCCTTGTCTGTAGGAAGGGCCAAGTTCATGTTTAATGATCCTTCACAGAGCAAGAGAAGATGGAGGGACATCCTCATAACACTAGAATCTCTGTGAATGAGGGGGAAAGTCTCCCCAGCTCCACAACAGCAGCCCCAGAATCACCTGCTCATGGTCCCTGCTGTACTGTCATAAAGAATAAAATTCCCTTCAGAAGCTTAAAAACCAGTCCACTCCAAACACAGGGGATGACTAAACAGTTACTTGGTGGCTAAATGCCCACAGCTCAGTGTTTGAGAAATGAATTCTCCAGCATCTCTTCCTTTTAAAAAATAACAGCATACATACACAAGTAAAACACATGACGATTTGTGACTCTCATAGTACCCACCGACAAGATGTGGGGTGCATTCTTCCCCACATATCCCTCCTCGGCTCCCCTAGTCCTGCGGAGCAGGGTCCAGTGGGCTGCTGTGATGATGGAGGGCAGGGGCACATTTCCTGAAGGGTTCCTCAAGCCTGCTGAGCAAGGAGGACTCTCAACTCTCATTCCACTCACCAGGTTTCCCCTCTATGCCACCCAGAATCGCCAGCCGCGCCGACATCAAACCAAGCCCCAGGTAGCTGTGGAAAGAAAATTCTGGGTGAGGGGCTGGCCTGCCACAGGAACTGCTAGGTAACATCTTCAATCCTGCTTCCAGTTCACCTGGCCTAAATCCAAAACAAGTGGGAAAGGGAGGAAACCTGTGGCGAGGCAGCAGACTTTCTGCTTCTAGGAGCCTTTCTTTATGGAGGTTGGGGCATTCAGCTCAACAAATGAGAGCCTGTTACTTAACAGGAGCTTGCCTAGGAGCCTCACATGCCAGTGAATGACACAGATGTGCCCTGATCTTTATGGCCATGTGGTAAACAAATGGCCAAGAAAATTCCTGCATAATCCATGGGCTCTTCCCCACCTTTTAGAAACCTCCTCCAAAACAGAACAAAATAAACACACAAAAAAAGAAATGGGATTTTACTGCAGGTGAACTAAAAAATGAAGCGGGGAGAAGGCAGGAGGAGAAAGGAACAGCAAGGGAAGAGGTGGGGTTTCCAGGTGCTCTGGGTCACAGCACAGGGCTGGCTGAGCAACAATCCTGGATGGGCAGCCTCTCCCCCTTCCCCCAACTCCGAAACAAACCTGTAAGAATAGAGCTTGTAGGTCCGATTAAACACCTGGAGTGACGTCAGGTAGCCAGGCGGGGAGGTCTGGAGGGTGTCCTGAAGAACATGAAGGTTATAATCCTTCCTGCCGGTTTTTCTTTTGAAAATACCAGGGTATTCATAGAGGTATTCAATTAAATTAGTTTTTCATTAAGTCACATGTTGTGAAAGAGTTTGAACAAGCAATGAAAAATAAAATGACCAAAATGAAAAAATGTTTTTCCTCCTAACTAACATTTACCATTCTGATAAATATGGCCCAACCAAGACAACTGTGAATAAATTTAAGTGTGCTTCCACTGTAAACTAAAAATAATAATAAGAAAGTGGTGGGTGAGGAATGCACTGTAGTTAGAGCAGCAGTAGGTCCAGACTAGAAGCATTTTCATCTCCTTTACAATGTCTCATCCCACAGGGCTTGAGGCTCTCTCCCCTTCTAGGAGTCAGACTAAGCAATGGCCCCCTCTCTGGCTTGTCCTGGGGGAAAAGGGGACATCGCACATCCTATGGCTGGCCCTGAGGGTTCTAGGTAGTACCTAATTTATCATTGCACTGAAGATCAACTTTCCATTTCTCCCCCCCAGGCAGAATTAAAATCAAGTGAAGGAGCATTAATTGTCAATGAATCTGGCCTTCAGGACAGAAACTGAATGCACAGGCCAAAGGCACCAGGTTTACGGGCCTTCCCTGAGGGACTACAACTCCTGTTGGCAGGTGGCTTTTGTTGGGGGGAGGGCACAGTGGAGCAGCAAGGGCCGGTTACCTCAACTCTCGGAAGGAAAGTGATCTGAGTCGATCCTCCGCCTAAATCCAGCATGCCCACACTGCTCCTTCCTGGGGTTTTCAAACTGCCTGGAGCAGAGTGAGTAGAAACCAACACAGCACTGTCACAATAGTAAATAGATGAGAACAGGTGAAAGAGTACAGCTAGTTTGAGAGCCAAGCCCCACCATGGAAAGAAAAACAGACAAGCAACTGTGGGTATTTAACAATCTCCATAGAAGGATGCACACGTTGAAGGGACACGAATGTGGCTCTGCCAGCTGTGGCTTTAATTTGAACAATGGAAAACAATACTGACCTTCAGCAGAGAATCGGGGCCTGCCTTACCTACTGCTCACCCCCAGGGACACTGACTTCCATCACGTCCCTTCATGCCTTTGGAGGCATTCCTTTCCCCAGCACTGTGTTCCTAATGTGTCCCTTAACATGGCTTTCCATCCCCAAGGGGCAAATTCTGTTACAAAGCTTCTTTCTTTTTCTTTTCTTTTCTTTTTTTTTTAATATTTTATTTATTTATTTGACAGAGAGATCACAAGTAGGCAGAGAGGTGGGCAGAGAGAGAGGAATGAAAGCAGGCTCCCTGCTGAGCAGAGAGACAGATGTGGGGCTCGATCCCAGGACCCTGGGATCATGACCTGAGCCAAAGGCAGAGGCTTTAATCCACTGAGCCACCCAGGCGCCCTTAAAGCTTCTTTCTTTTTCATACATGCACCTCACACACACTGGTCTTTGCCATAATTGCAATAAAGGTACAAAAGCAACCTATACTGAGAATAATCTAAGAAAAATGATTCCTTGTCATCTTGTTCCAAGAACAGATGTTTCTGTTCCCTCTTCTACCTACAGAAGAGGAATTCAACTTTAAGGTGAAGAGCATTCCCATTACATTGAATAACTGAAAGCATGACAGGTTTTCCTCATGACTTCCCTTAGAAATGAGAGGACAGGGCCCCTGGCCGAAGCGGTTACAGGAAGCAGGAGCTATGCTGGAGAAATCCAGGCCTACAAAGAAGCTCCTTTTCCCAGAATTTTCATCTGGAAGCTTGATATTCGCCCTGATGAGCCCTCACCCAACCTAAGGCCCTACTTTGAGCCAGTACCACTCCAGAAACCCAAGGGGTTATTTGAAAGAGTAGAAATGAGACCTCTGCCATCAAGAATGGCATCTGTGGACTGTCTGCTTCAGGGAGAGGAAGGAAGACTGTACCTGTTAGGAAGTTGACAGTGATCCATGCTGAAACGCCTACAAGAGAGGGTCACAGACAGCATGTGAATCACCTGAGATGGCTGTAAACAACACATGCACTCAAATGACCACTTTGAGATTCCAGGAGCTCAAAGTGAGCGCCCCTCACTCCTCAGCCCCCAGATTAGCTACAGGAAGAGGCAGTGGTCATCAAGTCACCCAGCAGCTTCTGGCAGACTATTCCAGAAGATGCCATACTACAACACTACAATACTTGGCCAAATATCACAACTCTCCCTCCAATTCTTTATCAAGAACTTCCTCTTTTTGGAAAGAGAATTTTGCTCTCCATCTCCCCTGGTCATATTTTAAAATCAGGAGCTGGTGAAGAACCTGACGGTCTCTATCTCAGCATTAACAATACAACAGCAAACTTCTAAAATCTGGGGATTCTCTCTAAATGCTCTTAAAGCTGAAGAGATGATTTGTTTTCAGAAACTTCACCTGTGCCAGGTTTGGAGCTCGTTGAGATGAGAATCTGTCTCTAATACTGGCCCCCCAGAGATCCTCTGAAGACAGTGACACTGTGAATACCATGTGACTGTCACTTTGGTTCTTGCTTGCCCATGTCTGACTGAGGAGAAAGCTCCCACAGCAGCCCTGCACATGGCCTGTCTCCCAGGACAGCCTCGTTGCACAGAGAGCTTCTGGAGACCCTACCTTCATCCGTTCCGTTCATGATGGAAACACAGTCATCTCCTACAAGGAAGGGCGATGCCTTAAACACTTCTTTCACCTAAATGTAAAGGGAGACACGCCTTTATCCTTTATCCTTTATCCTTTACAGTCAAAACTCAAAGTTCCCAATTACACTGTGCTTTCAGCAGGTCATGACAAAACAGCAGAGGGTGTCAGCTGGTGCTGTGAAGTAACAAAATTCATGTTTTATTTTAAATTACCGAATCCTCTGCAAATGATATCCTTATCTACCGCCTGGACTGGTGAAGGCAGATGCTACCCTGAAGAAAACCTTCTTTTTAAAACTTTTTAATTGTGTTATATTAGTCACCATACATCATTAGCAGTGTTCCAAGATTCATTGTTTATGCACCACACCCAGTGCTCCATGCAATATGTGCTCTCCTTATTACCCACCACCTGGCTCACCCACCCCTCCACCCCTCTTCCCTCTAAAACTCTGTTTCTCAGAGTCCACAGTCTCTCGTGGTTATCTCCCCCTCCGATTTTGCCTCTTCACTTTTCCTCTCCTTCTCCTAATGTCCTCCATGTTATTCTTTATGCTCTGTAAGTAAGTGAAACCATATGATAAGTGACTCTCTCTGTTTGACTTATTTCACTCAGTATAATCTCCCCCAGTCCCATCCATGTTGATATAATAGTTAGGTATTCACCCTTTCTGATGGCTGAGTAATATTCCATTGTATATATGGACCAAAGCTTCTTTATCCATCGTCTGTTGAAGGGCATCTCGGCTCTTTCCACAGTTTGGCTATTGTGGACATGGTTGCTATGAACATCGGGGTGCATATGGCCCTTCTTTTCACTACATCTGTATCTTTGGGGTAAATGCCCAGTAGTGCAAGTGCCAGGTCATAGGGAAGCTCTATTTTTAATATTTTGAGGAATCTCCACAGTTTTCCAAAGTGGCTGCACCAACTTTCATTCCCACCAACAGTGTAAGGGGTTCCCCTTTCTCTACATCCTTTCTAACGTTTGTTTGAAGAACCCTGTTTTAAAGCCACTCTGGGCTAGAAGAGCTCAGCGTCACCTTGAGCCTGCTAGGCCCCCAAACACTGCCCTGCTTTAGACTGGAGATGAGACTCCAGAAGCTCCTCAAAGCAGAGCTCAGCCTGGGACCCAGGGATGGCCCTGTAGCCAGGAGGTAAAGGCAGTGAGCAGCAGCATTTGGGTGCACTTCCTTCCCCATTTTTTAGCAAGTACTGACACACAGAAACTTCAGTACATCTGCACATCCCAACTGTGACCTACAATCAGACTTGAGCATGTAAAGGTAACTTTTGCAAGGGGCCTTGACCAGTGTACAACACTTCATCATTTACCAGCTGCATAGTTTAGAAACAGTACTAAGGATGAAAAGCAGTTTCCCTAATGGGCCTGACAACAAGAACTGTCCAGGCACTTATAAGAAACAGGGTTCATAGTTTTTTTGCAGGGCTGCCGCTAGGCTTGAGGGCAATCTGGGCCATGTGAGAGTCAGATCCTGGCAGGGGAAGGGTAAAGGCCTCCTCAGCAGTTACATCTGTGGATCAGACCAAGAGAAGAATTGGCAGTTACCATGAGAACATGCAGCCTGGAAATGAAGTGTCAGGAACTCAGGCTTCTATAGCCCTCTACAAGGATCTAGTCTCTGCATGGTTGGAAGCTCTTCAAAAGGCCTCAACACATACCTAAAACAAAGTTACTGTTATTACATAACAAGGTTCATTATAGAAAACGGGAACAGCTAAAAGTGATGCTGTTAACATTTTGATGTGTTTTCCTCTTCAGGAAGCTTCTACATAGCCCATTTGACTGCTCAGACACTGGCTGAGTATCTGGTGTTTTCAGTTATCCCAAGCTATTCACCACCCCCCCGGGGGAAATGGGTAAAATCACCTTTTGCAGTAACTTTTGAGCCTTTTCTCCTGGTAACAGACGTAAACCAGCTGTGGCCTTGAGGACCAAGGGGGTGGCCTTCCAGAAGTCAAAAGGAACATCCTGTTTAGCAACATCCAGTAATTCCTGAATTCCTGAAGTGCTCTGTGAATATGGTAAAAGTAGGGTCTGTCAAAGCCCAGCATACAGGGTCACAGATGCTCCCCCAACCCTTTGGTTTTATTAACTTACAAACACATCCTCTTCTAACTTTCCAAACTGGCAGAAAACGACTCAAGTGGTGCTCGTGAGTGTGAGGGGTATAAGGACCAGGTGAGTACAGAGCAACACTCCTGGCAGTGGCGCAAGGTGGGGTGAAGACACACAAGAGGGTCCTGCTATTCTAAACTCTGGCGACCAAAACCCTGCCTAGCCCCATCAGCAACCCTCACCAGATGATCTCAGATGAGCTGTGACTCCTCTGGACATCATGAACGAATCCTGGGGTTCCTCATGGTGCGGAAAACCCCAAAGGAATCATCTATACCTGCCAGAATGCTTGAGATCCAAAACTGGCTAAGGCCCTGGGTCAGTGCAAAGGTGGGAAAACAACTTTGGTAAAGTACTTCTGGATATTACCAACAGCTACAAAGCTGAGGGAGCAATTTGGCAATGCCTGCCCAAGGAGAAAATGTACATTCATTCCTCTTACTCAGAAATCTCATTCTATGAATTCAACTGAGATGGATGCCCTTATATATGTGGGTAATGAAGTTCAATAAGGTGACAAACTGTAGCCTTTCTCAGACATTACCTGAATGTCCTTCAGGGGAGGACTGGTTCCCATAAATTCAATGTGCCCGAACACACTGCAATATCATTGCCAGAAAAATCAAGGAAGCTCTTCTCATCCTGACAGTAAATACTCTCTATGTTATATTGTTGAGTGACAAAAGTAAGTACATGATACCATGAATGCCATTCTATTGTGTATGTGAAATAAACAGGGGAAGGGGAAGAATACAGATGAATTTGCTCATAGGTATGTCAATGAGCCCTTGAAAGACATAAGAAACCAGGATCACCAGCCCTCCTAGGGAAGACTGGAGCAGGAGGAGCACTCTCACCACCTGCCCTGTGAAGCTGTGAAATATGTCCCACCTGAATGTGCATTGCCTAAAACAACTAAGGTTTTAAAAATCTTATGAGTTTATTCTAAAGCTACCTAATTTACTCATGTGTAATATTAGAGTTACTCTAACATCACTCATTTTGATTTTTGTTTTCAACTTGTTTTTTAACCAAGCCACAGGAAAGCAGGCCTATGAATTTACTGTCTGAGATCAAGATGGACCTGTGCGCAAGAATGTGTATTACCTTTTATTTTTAAGATTTTATTTATTTATTTGAAAAAGAGACAGAGCACAAGCAGGGGCAGAGGCAGAGGGAGAAGTAGGCTTCCCACTGAGTGGGGAGCCTGACCTGAGGCCCGAACCCAGGACCCCAGGATCATGCCCTGAACTAAGCCATTCAGGTACCCTGATGTATTAGCTTTGAAGACATGACTCAAAAGGAACTTGTGGCTATGTTACTACCCAGTCCATTTCATCAGCGCCTTAGCAGAAATACAGGTGTCCTGTATTAGTGCAGCTGTAAGCTTTAAGGAGTTGAGAAGTACAAAAGTTACAAATTTACAAAAATCATTATTGGACAGTTTAAGTAAACCACTTTTACACTTATTTAGTTTTGTGTATTTTTACAAAACACATTTTAAGTTCATTTTTTTGGTCAACTTTTGTCATCTTCAGTTGGAGGAACTGGAACAAAAACAATTAAACCCTCAAACACTGCTTTTTTGCAATTTGTAGCCTTTGTGTTTTTGAACTGCACCAAGACTTCTGGGTGGCATGCCTAGTGGTTGGGGGAAGGGTCCGGGAAGCTGGAGTGTGGGGGAAGGTGGTGGGGTAGGGGTAGTGGTCCTCCTTTGGCCCCATGCACTGGACCAGTTTCCCCCATCTGACTATCCTAAATAGCATGAAATGTCTCAGGGCAGCACCATCAAAGATGCTTTCTTCTGCACAGATCGATGCACTCAAGAGAAAGGGAGTTGGCTTTAACAAACTGCCGAGTTGGAAAACAAATGTGAAGAACAAATAGACCTGAGAGAAAATCATTACCTTTTCAACATCATCAGCATAAGCAGAAAGACCTGGCTTCAGTGCTTTGAATGTCTCATGGGTCAAAGTGGGAGTTTCTAAGAGGAAAACATGTTTTAAAAAAAAAGTACAAGTGTGAACATATATATGAATATATGAATATATACAATTATGGCTAGCCACCCTTTTTTAAAAGCAAATGTCTGAAATCAGACCAATTCCAAAGTGACCGGAACACTGCCTCTTTAGCCCAGATAAACAAAATAAGCATTCTACCTGATGCTTTGGTCAGAACTTTTAAAAAAAAACCAACTTTACTGAGGTATGATTTACATTTAAAACTATATCTATCTAAACTGCTGAATTTTAATATGGTTAATTCTTGTTACATTGACTGAGGAGCAGGGCAGATGATTCTAAATGGCAAATATAATATAGAAGTTATTTTTCTATCCTGGGATGGGTGTAGTAGGTTCTAAAGAACATTTTTTTTCTCTTCTTTTAAAAAAACAGTTGTCCTAAATTATGAAGGCCCTGGATTCATGTGCATACAGCAGGGGACTGTTTAGAGGCACACTGGTGGCCAAGGGATGTTGGCCTGAATTTGGACATGAAGACCCAGGAGGAAAAATCAGGGACAGAACTTTTTGAAAGGAGGTTTCTTTAGAGATAAAACACTGGACTATGGCTATTAAAGGATTACATGCTGACAAGTTGTCTTAAAAGCTTAAAAACCGTTTTTGGAGGAAGGTAGGACTGGCAGATAAAAACCTAACTACTGAACTGAGTTAAAAGATAAAGCAGATGAAAAGTAAAACATGACAGCTCTGGAGAGAGCTACTAATAGTGTCTGTTGCCACTAGCTCTGTTAAATGCCCAGAACAGTGTCTACTCAAAAGGTATTGAGGGTCAGCAAAGAACCAGCTGTGGCCGATGGACCTACTGAGCAGTCAGGGGGAAAACACTCACTGGCTAGAAGTTGGAGAGTGACTCTCAGAGCAGGAGGGTACAACAGGTGACAGGAAAGGAGACCAAAGGGAGAAAGGACAGAGTACAGAGCTGGGCAGTGGACTGGATCTCCCCACAGGAGCAGCTATGGGGAGAACACACATAAACTCCCTCCACCCTAGTGCCGGAAGCCTGCGGACCCCCATCCTTGGGTTATAATGGGGCTCAGGCTCCAGCTCCCTTCTCACTGCTGAGGCCACTCTCAACTGTCACTCTGACTGGACCCACTGGGCTGCACCGTGTCAGTCTAGGTCTCAGGTCCTTGCCAGTTCATGACTTTCCCAGACTCTGCCTCATACTAGCCCAAGTCAGGGGCAACTTCCTGCCTCAAACTCTCTCAATGCAGCTCCTGGCCTAAGTCACGATCCTGGCCACCTGACCTGCTGCTGAATGCTGGGATTGGACAGGCCACCCAACACCCTCAGGGATCTCAGATGCCTTCAGGTGGTCACCAGAAGCTACTGTGAGTAAGGACAGTCAGGGAGTCCTGGGAAACTTAGATTCCTGGGCCCCAACCCACACCTGAACCAGCCTCTCTGGGAAGCTGTTTTTTTTTTTTTTTTTTTAAGATTTGATTTATTTATTTGACAGACAGAGGCCACAAGTAGGCTAAGAGGCAGGCAGAGAGAGAGGAGGAAGCAGGCTCCCTGCCGAGCAGAGAGCCTGATCCAGGGCTCGTTCCCAGGAACCTGGGATCATGACCTGAGCTGAAGGCAGACGCTTTAACCCACTGAGCCACCCAGGCGCCCTGGGAACCTGTATTTTTGACAAGCTTCCAGGTGAGTCCGAGGCAGGGCATCCAGCCTAACCACTGTGCAGTAAGTGAAAGAGATCCCAAGAGCTCTGCTGTGAGTGAAGAGATCTTAGTAGTGAAGGGCAAGGCACTCTACCCAGCATACCTCCAGGCTGCCGGTTGAACTGGAAGATGTGGACGCGGGTTCCAGTGCTTCCTGCATCAAACATGATGCCGTAGAAAACTTCATGACCATGTGCAGCTGTCCCTGGGGCACTGTGAGCCTGGTGGCCCCTCCGGGCCCCTGATGCCACCTCAGTGATGCTGAAGAAGGCCTGGGTGGCAGAGGCCCAGTGCCACTTGATGTAGGCAACATAGATGAACAGGCATATGAACAGCCCCAGGGGGTACGCCACCTTTGTCATCTTCAGGTTCCCATTATTTGGTATTTTTCTCATTTCTCTGTCTGCTGAGGACTGTGCTGCAGCTGCTGAAGGGAAGGAAGGAAAGACATGTTAAGATACAAGCTTCTGGGGCAAGTCAGAAGTCCCTGTGCTTAGGGACAAAACATTCAGCCAGAAACTGGTCTGCATTTTCCCCCTGGAATCAGAAGTTTCATTCAGTCCTCAAAGTGCTTCCAGAGGTATGAGCGTAACTTACAGAAGAGAACAGAAACTGGAGTTTACAAAGACTAGAAAACCTGTTCGAGGCAGCAGGTCCTGGAGGGTCTGACTTGGGGCGCAGACTCACAACTCCTGGCTCTAAGGCCTGAGCCTGGTCCCCAGCAAGTAATGTTCCAGGCTATTGGCTTTTGGATTTGTTGCCACTTTAAAAAGCCACAAGTAAATGGTGTCCCCAAACTTTTCAATCCATTTTTTCAATTCTCACTTCCTCTTCTATACAGATATTCAATTCTTAGAAGGTTTAAAATCTCATCCCTTGGGAACTAGAGAGCCCCAGCCATGTCTGAGAAACACAGCTCATTTTCCTGTAAGTTTCACAGAAGATGTCTCTTTTCACTCAGGTACTACACGCTGCCAAGGAGGAAATAATGCCTGTGTGCTTTCCAAGTTTATGAAAATCCTACCTGAGTATCAAAAGAACTAACTCAGCACCACTGTCTTTGGTTCAATGTCCACTGTGCCCCCAAACAAATGCATTTGTTTAGGCTTTCTTAGCAGCTTCTGGTATAATACACCATGCTTCAAAGTTTGGAGGAAAAACACTGGAATAAGTAGAGTGGACACTCCTAGAGGTAAGGAGACAGGAAAATGCCATGTTAAAAGAAAGGCACATAACAGACCAATATCCCTGATAAACATGGATGCAAAAATTCTCACCAAGATACTAGGCAATAGGATCCAACAATACATTAAGATCTAACAATACAGGGAGAGGGTGGTGGGGTTATAGACATTGAGGAGGGTCTGTGCTATGGTAAGTGCTTTGAAGTGTGTAAACCTGGCAATTCACAGACCTATACCCCTGGGGCTAATAATACATTTTATGTTTATTAAAAAAATTATAAAAAAAAATCCAACCAATCCAATACATTAAGACGACTGTTCACCAAAAAAAACCCAAAACTGTTCACCACAACCAAGTAGGATTTATTCTTGGGCTGCAAGGTGGTTCAACATCTGCCAATCAATCACAATACATCACAATAAAAAGACCCATACGATCCTCTCAATTGATGCAGAAAAAGCATTTGATAAAATATAGCATCCTGGGGCACCTGGGTGGTTCCATGGGTTAAAGCCTCTGCCTTCGGCTCAGGTCATGATGCCAAGGTCCTGGGAAGGGAAGCAGGCTCCCTGCTGAGCAGAGAGCCTGATTCGGGGCTCGATCCCAGGACCCTGGGAACATGACCTGAGCCAAGGCAGAGGCTTTAACCCACTGAGCCACCCAGGCACTGCAAGATTTCATTTCTTTTGATGGCTACATAGTATTCCATGGTATATATATACCACATATTCTTTATCCATTCATCTGTTGTTGAACACCTAGGCTCTTTCCATAGTTTGGCTATTGTGGACATTGCTGCTATAAACATCTGGGTACATGTGTCCCTTCGGATCACTACATTTGTATCTTTAGGGTAAATACCCGGTAGTGCCATTGCTGGGTCATTGGGCAGCTCTATTTTCAACTTTTTGAGGAACCTCCATGCTGTTTTCCAGAGTGGCTGCACCAGCTTGCATTCCCACCAACAGTGTAGGAGGGTTCCCCTTTCTCCGCCAGCATCTGTCATTTCCTGACTTGTTAATTTTAGCCATTCTGTCTGACTGGTGTGAGGTGATATCTCATTGTGGTTTTGATTTGTATTTCCCTAATGGTGAGTGATGTGGAGCACTTTTTCATGTGTCTGTTGGCCACTTGGATGTCTTCTTTGCAGAAATTCATATTTTCTGCCCATTTCTTGATTGGATTATTCGTTCTTTGGGTGTTGAATTTGGTAAGTTCTTTATAGATTTTGGATACTAGCCCTTTATCTGATATGTCATTTGTGAGTATCTTCTCCCATTCTGTCAGTTGTCTTTTGGTGTTAACTGTTTCCTTTGCTGTGCAAAAGGTTTTGATCTTGATGAAATCCTAATAGTTCATTTTTGCCTTGCTTCCCTTGCCTTTGGCGATGTTTCTAGGAAGAACTTGCTGTAGCTGAGGTCGAAGAGATTGCTGGCTGTGTTCTCCTCTAGGATTTTGATGAATTCCTATCTCACAATGAGGTCTTTCATCCATTTTGAGTCTATTTTTGTGTATGGTGTAAGGAAATGGTCCAGTTTCATTCTTCTGCATGTGACTGTCCAATTTTCCCAAAACCATTGGTTGAAGAGACTGTCTTTTTTCCATTGGGCATTCTTTCCTCCTCTGTCCAAGATTAGTTGACCATAGAGTTGAGGGTCTATTTCTGGAGTCTCTATTCTGCTCCATTGATCTATGTGTCTATTTTTGTGCCAGTACCATACTGTCTTGTTTACAGCTTTGTAATAGGGCTTGAAGTCTGGAATTGTGATACCACCAACTTGTTTTTCTTTTTCAACATTCCTCTGGCTATTTGGAGTCTTTTTTGGTTCCATATAAATTTTAGCATTATTTGTTCCATTTCTTTGAAAAAAAAAATTGACGGTATTTTGATAGGGATTGTGTTAAATGTGTAGATTGCCTTCGGTAGCATAGACATCTTCACAATATTTGTTCTTCCAATCCGTGATCATGGAATGTTTTTCCATTTCTTCGTGTCTTCCTCAATTTCTTTCATGAGTACTTGACAGTTTCCTGAGTATAGATTCTTTGCCTCTTTGGTTAGGTTTATTCCTAGGTATCTTATGGTTTTGGGTGCAATTGTAAATGGGATCTTTCTTCTGTCTTGTTGGTGTATAGAAATGCAACTGAGTTCTGTGCATTGATTTTATATCCTGACACTTTACTGAATTCCTGTATGAGTTCTAGCAGTTTTGGAGTAGAGTCTTTTGGGTTTTATGTAGAATAAAGTATCATATCATCTGCAAAGAGTGAAAGTTTGACTTCTTTGCTGATTTGGATGCCTTAAATTTCTTTTTGTTGTCTGATGGTTGAGGCTAGGACTTCTAGTACTATGTTGAATAGCAGTGGTGATAGTGGATATCCCTGCTGTGTTCCTGACCTTAGGGGAAAAGATCTCAGGTTTTCCCCATTGAGAATAATATTCACTGTGGGTTTTTCATAGATGGCTTTGATAATATTGAGGTATGTACCCTCTATCCCTACACTCTGAAGAGCTTTGATCATGTAAGGATGCTGTACTTTGTCAAATGCTTTTCAGCATCTATTGAGAGTATCATATGGTACTTGTTCTTTATTAATGTAGTGTATCACACTGATTGATATGTGGATGCTGAACCAACCTTGCAGCCCAGGAATAAATCTCTCTTGGTTGTGGTGAATAATCCTTTTAATGTCCTATTGGCTAATATTTTGGTGAGAATTTTTGCATCCTTGTTCATCAAGGATATATATTTTAAAAGATCACAAAGTATATATTCTGATCACAATGGAATGAAACTAGAAGTTAACAGGAGAAGGAAAGTTAGAAAATTCCCAAATACCTGGAAACTAAACACCACACTCTTTTTAAAAAAAAATATTTTATTTATTTGCAATAGAACAAGAGTGAAAGGATCTATGTGAGATAGAACAAGAGAGAGAGCATGGGGCAAAGAGAAAAACAGACTCCCCTGTTGAGCAGGGAGCAATGCAGGGCTTGATCCCTGGACTCTGAGATCATGACCTGAACCAAAGGCAGACTTAACCAACTGAGCCACCCAGGTGCCCCTAAATACCACACTCTTAAAACAACCAATGGGTCACAAAAGAAATCAAAAGGGAAATCAGAAAGTATCTTGTGACAAATGAAAATGAAAACACAACATATCAAAACTTATGGAATGCAGTTAAAGCAGTACCAATAAGGAAAATTATACCTGTAAATGCTTACATTAAAAGAGAAGATTTCAAACCAACGACCTAACTGTATACCTTAAGAAACTAGAAAAAGAACAACTTACTTATTTATTTTTAAACATTTTTAAAAAATTTAAATTAAATTAGCCAACACATAGTACATCATTAGTTTCAAATGTAGTGTTCAGTAATTTATCACTTGCATATAACATCCCATGCTCATCACATCAGGGGCCCTCCTTAACGCCCATTACTAAGTTACCCCATTCCCCCCACCCACATACTTATTTTTAAACATTTTTAATTTTTATTTATTTATTTTTTTTTAGTAGCCTCCACATCCAGCATGGAGCCCAATACAAGGCTTGAACTTAGGACCCTGAGATGAAGACTTGAGTAGAAATCAAGAGTTGGATGCTTAACCATCAGTTGGATGGTTAAGCTCAGTTGGATGCTGAGCCACACAGGTGCACCCAAAGGAATTAATTAAACACAAAGCTAGAAGAAAAGAAACAATAAAAATTAAAGCAGGATAAATAGAGGATAGAAAAACAACAGAGAAATATCCATGAAACCAAGAGTTGGTTCTTTGAAAAGATCACCATAACTGAAACCTTTAGCTATCTTGACTAAGGAATAAAGAGAGAAGACTCAAATTATAACCAAAATCAGAAATAAAAGAGGAAACATTATTACTGATTTTATAGAATTAAAATGCTTATGAGAGTCTTATGAACCACTGTACACTAATAAATTGGGTAACCTACATGAAATAAACAAATTCCTAGAAACATATAATCTACCAAGATGAATTATGAAGAAATAAAAATCTAAAGACACATAACTAGTAAGGAGACCAAATCAGTATTCAAAAATCCCCTGCAATTGCACTGCTGGGTATTTACCCCAAAGATACAGATGTAGTGAAAAGAAGGGCCATTTGTACCCCAATGTTTATTGCGGCAATGGCTACGGTCGCCAAACTGTGGAAAGAACCAAGATGCCCTTCAACGGATGAATGGATAAGGAAGATGTGGGCCATATACACAATGGAGTATTATGCCTCCATCAGAAAGGACGAATACCCAACTTTTGTAGCAACATGGACGGGACTGGAAGAAATTATGCTGAGCGAAATAAGTCAAGCAGAGAGAGTCAAGTATCATATGGTCTCACTTATTTGTGGAGCATAACAAATAACATGGAGGACATGGGGAGATGGAGAGGAGAGGGAGTTGAGGGAAACTGGAAGGGGAGATGAACCATGAGAGACTATGGACTCTGAAAAACAACCAGAGGGTTTTGAAGGGGCGGCAGGGGGGTGGGGGGGGGTGGGAGGTTTAGGAACCAGGTGGTGGGTAATAGGGAGGGCACGTACTGCATGGAGCACTGGGTGTGATGCCAAAACAATGAACACTGTTATGCTGTAAATAAACAAATAAAAATAAATATTAAAAAAAAAAAAAGGAATCCACCCCCCAAAAAAAAAGAATGTTATAACTTAAAAAAAAAAAAAAAAAATCTCCCAACAAAGAAAAGCCCTGGCCAAAATGAATACTGATTTGTTGGTCACCTCTGATTTTACCAAACATTTCAAGAAGAATTCCAAAATCTTCCCAAAAAATGAAGAGAAGGGACCATTTCTTAACTCATTCTATGAGGCCAGCATTACCCTAACACCAAAACCAGACAAAGACACTACCAAAAGATACAGACCATCATTCCTTATGAATAATGATGTAAAAATCCTCAAAAAAAAAAAAAAAAAAAGCAGGAAACTGAATTCAAAAAAACAGAGCAAAGGGACCAAGTAGGATTTAGTCCTGGAATACACGGATGGTTCAAGATTTGAAAATCCATCAAGGCAAATATATCACATTAACAGAATAAAGGGGGGAGGGTGCCTCAGAGGCTCAGTCGGTTAAGTGTCCAACATTTGATTTCAGCTCAGGTCATGATCTTGGGGTCATGAGATCTGGCCCACTGGACTCTGCTGAGCACAGATTCTGCCTGTCTGTCTCCCTCTGCTTCTTCTCCAGCTCTCTCTCTCTCTCTCTCTCTCTCTCACACACACACACACTCTCTCTCTCAAATAAATAAGTAAAAATAAAATCTTAAAAAAAATCCACCCAGAATAAAGGGGAAAATCAATATGATCATCTCAATTGATGCAGAAAAAGCATTTAATAAAACCTGATGCCTTTCCATAATGAACACAACCAACAAACAGGAATAGGAGGAAACTACAACATAATAAAGGCCATATATGAAAACCCAACAGCTAACATCATACTCTGTGGTGAAAGACTGAAAACTCTTTTACTTTAAAATCAGGACCAAGAAAGAATGCCTGTTTTCAACGCTTCCATTCAACATAGTACTGGAAGTTCTAGCCAGATCAATTAGGAAAGAAAAAGAAATAAAAGCCATCCAAATTGGGAAGGAAGAAATAAAACTATCTGTTCATAGATTACATGATCTTATATGTAGAAAGCCCTAAAGATTCCACAGGGAAGGAAAATAACTGTTAGAACTAATAACTTCAGCAGTACATAATATCAACACACAAGAATCAGTTGTTTCTATCCATTATAATGAACAATTTGAAAAGGAAGAAAACAATTCTATTTACAATAGCATCAAAAAGAATAAAATACTTAAAAATAAAGTTAACCAAGAAGTGAAAGCCTTGTACCCTGAACACTACAAAACATAGCTGAAAGAAAATTAAGAGTCAAATAAATATATATCCTCTGTTCATGGATGGGAAGACTTAATATTGATAAAGGTATCAATACTAGCTATAGTGGCCCACAGATTCAATGCAATCCCTATAAAAATCCAAATGACTTTTTTTTTTTTTTTTGTAGAGACAGGGGAAAAATTCCTAAAATTCATAGGAGATACAAGGAATCTCAAGGGACCCCAAATCACAAAACAATCCTGAAAAAGAACAAAGTTGGAAACCTCATACTTCTTGATTTCAAAACATAGTATAAAGCCACAGTAATAAACAACTTGTGCTAGTGTTATAAAGACAGACACAAAAACAAATGGAACAGAACAGAAACCCCAGAAATAAACCTTCGCATACATGATACCCTTTCCCAAGGGTACCAAGACCATTAATAGGGGAAAGGACAGTCTCCTTAACAAATGGTACTGGCAAAACTGGATATCCACCTAAAAAGGACTGAAGCTGGATCCTTACCTTATAGCATATGCAGAAACTAACCCAAAATGGATTGAAGACCTAAGTATAAAACCTAAAACTATATAAACTCCTAGAAGAAAATATAGTAGAAAAGCTTTGTAGCATTGAATTTGGCAATGATTTCTTGGATAAGTACCAGAAGCAAAAACAGGACAGCAAAAGCAAAAAGACAAATGTGAAAATTTAAAAAAACTATGCATCAGTGGGCACTAACTACAGAGAGAAAAGGCAACACACAGTATAGAAGGACATATTTGCAAATCATATCTGCTCAGAGGTTAATATCTGGAATATAGAGAACTAAAACTCGACAACAAAAAAACTGAATTTAATTCATAGCATGAATGCATGCAAAGCATCTGGATACACACCTCTTTAAAGATACATAAATGACCGGGGCGCCTGGGTGGCTCAGTGTGTTAAAGCCTCTGTCTTCGGCTCCGGTCGGGATTAAGACCCTTATCGGGCTCTCTGCTCAGCGGGGAGCCTGCTTCCCCTTTTCTCTCTCTGCTTGCCTCTCTGCCTACTTGTGATCTCTGTCAAATAAATAAATAAATAAAATCTTTAAAAAAAAAGATACATAAATGATGAACAAGCATATGAAAAGATGCTCAACAGCACTAATCATTAGATGTGCAAAACCACAATGACGTATTATCTCACACCCATTAGGATAGCCACTAAAGTGTTGGAAAAGGGATGGAGAAATTAGAACCTCTGTGGGATTATATATATATTTTTTAAAGATTTTATTTGACAGAGAGTATGTGCATATAAGCAGTGAGAGAAGGGGAGTGGCAGGCAGAAGGAGAGGGAGAAACAGGCCTCCTGCTGAGCAAGGAGCCCAATGCCCAGGCTCGATCCCAGGACTCTGGGATCATGATCTGAGCCCAAGGCAGATGCTTAACTGATTGAGACACCTAGATATTCCCCTCTGTGGGATTATTAAATGGTTGAACCACTATGGAGAATAGTACAGAGGTTCCTCAAAAACTAAAAATAGAATCACCATATAGATCCAACAATCTTATTTCTGGGTATATATCAGAAAAAGAATGGAAAGCAGGGTCTTGAAGAGATAACTTGCATACCCATGTTCACTGCCACATTATTCACAATAGCCAAGATATGGAAACAGCCCCCAAATCCACCGATAGATGAAGGGATAAAGAAAATGTAGTGTACATACAAAATGGATTATTATCCAGCCTTAAAAAGGAAGGAAACTGACACATGCTACAACATAGATGAACCTTTAAGACACAATGCTAAGTGAAATAAGTCAGTCACAACTGAACTAATCGTCCACTTACATCAATTATCTAGAGTAGTCAAATTCAGAGACAGAGTGTAGAATAGTGGTTCCAGGGGTTGGGGTAGGGCAGGGAATGTTTAATGAGTGCATAAACTCAGTTTGAAATGATGAAAAAGTTGTGGAGATGAATAAATATGATGGGCACAACAATGTGAATGTAATGAATGCCACTAACTGTAAACTTAAAATCGCTGAAAGGGTAAATTTTATGTTATATATATTTTCACAAGAAAAAAAAATCCTTTAATGGCTCTGAGGCCAGACATGAGGTAACATAAATGAGTTCTGTGGGCACAGGACTAAAGGCAGTGGTGGGGGAAGAAGGAAGAGAGCTGGGCCTGCTTATTGCATCAAATGTTTAAAGTTTCAGTCCTGCCTCACCTCACTCTCTCAACAACAGCAGCAGGTCATGTCCTAATGTGATTCTTTCCACCTTAAGCATTTTTTTTTAAAAGATCTTGTTCCTTTGGTCCTTTCTCCATACTCCTACAAAATCTACCCAAGATGCTTACTGCCACTCTGAACCTTGGCAGCTAGAGGCTTCTCTCTTGGGCTTTTCAGTGTGTAAACAGTATGGGGAGTTGTTCACTTCGCCTTTCTTTCACCTGGTTAGAGTGCCTCCTAGAAACAGGGACCAGCCCACTCGTCCTGGGTCTTCCAACCCCAAAACAAGACCAGAGCCCAGCAGCCATTCAGTCAATACTTGCTGGTGAAGAAGGCTATCTGAGAGTCTAGTTGATGGAGCCATCAACAATGCTTCAGGACCCAGATGATGGCCACCAACAGAAGTAGGCCATTTAGAAAGGGGCTCTTTGGGCAGGAGACGATTGTGACCAGGTTTTCAATATGTTAAATCTGAAATGACAGCAGGACATTGGTCAGAAATGGAACTGACCCTTGTGAGACAGCAAGTTTGGGGTTGGGACCTAGGGAATGATCTGCATCAAGAGAATGTTAGCTGAGATCAGGAGTGAAGACATCAATGAGAAAAAGAAGATCCAGGAACGAGCAGAGGCTGAAATGTGATCTGGGGAATGCCTGTTCCCAGGCAGCCAGCGCTCACCTACAAGTAAACTTCTCACAGGCCTCCTTTCATTAGGTTACTATAACCCAGAGTTTTCCATTGCTAAGAGATCATTAAACAAAAAGTATTTATAGACAATGTTCTAAAGCAGCTATTTTTTTTTGGGGGGGGGATTCCTTTTTTTTTTTTTTAATATTTATTTTTATTTGTTTATTTACAGCATAACAGTGTTCATTGTTTTGGCATCACACCCAGTGCTCCATGCAGTACGTGCCCTCCCTATTACCCACCACCTGGTTCCTCAACCTCCCACCCCCCCCACCCCCCTGCCGCCCCTTCATAACCCTCTGGTTGTTTTTCAGAGTCCATAGTCTCTCATGGTTCATCTCCCCTTCCAGTTTCCCTCAACTCCCTCTCCTCTCCATCTCCCCATGTCCTCCATGTTATTTGTTATGCTCCACAAATAAGTGAGACCATATGATACTTGATTCTCTCTGCTTGACTTATTTCGCTCAGCATAATTTCTTCCAGTCCCGTCCATGTTGCTACAAAAGTTGGGTATTCGTCCTTTCTGATGGAGGCATAATACTCCATTGTGTATATGGCCCACATCTTCCTTATCCATTCATCCATTGAAGGGCATCTTGGTTCTTTCCACAGTTTGGCGACCGTAGCCATTGCTGCAATAAACATTGGGGTACAAATGGCCCTTCTTTTCACTACATCTGTATCTTTGGGGTAAATACCCAGCAGTGCAATTGCAGGGTCATAGGGAAGCTCTATTTTTAATTTCTTCAGGAATCTCCACACTGTTCTGCAAAGTGGCTGCACTAACTTGCATTCCCACCAACAGTGGAAGAGGGTTCCCCTTTCTCCACATCCTCTCCAACACACATTGTTTCCTGTCTTGCTAATTTTGGCCATTCTAACTGGTGTTAGGTGGTATCTCAATGTTGTTTTAATTTGAATCTCCCTGATGGCTAGTGATGATGAACATTTTTTCATGTGTCTGATAGCCATTTGTATGTCTTCGTTGGAGAAGTGTCTGTTCATATCTTCTGCCCATTTTTGGATATGATTCTCTGTTTTGTGTGTGTTGACTTTGAGAAGTTCTTTATAGATCCTGGATATCAACCTTTTGTCTGTACTGTCATTTGCAAATATCTTCTCCCATTCCGTGGGTTGCCTCTTTGTTTTGTTGACTGTTTCCTTTGCTGTGCAGAAGCTTTTGATCTTGATGAAGTCCCAAAAGTTCATTTTTGCTTTTGTTTCCTTGGCCTTTGGAGACTTATCTTGAAAGAAGTTGCTGTGGCTGATATCGAAGAGGTTACTGCCTATGTTCTCCTCTAGGATTCTGATAGATTCCTGTCTCACGTTGAGGTCTTTTATCCATTTTGAGTTTATCTTTGTGTACGGTGTAAGAGAATGGTCGAGTTTCATTCTTCTACATATCGCTGTCCAGTTTTCCCAGCACCATTTATTGAAGAGACTGTCTTTTTTCCATTGAATATTTTTTCCTGTTTTGTCCAAGATTATTTGACCATAGAGTTGAGGGTCCATATCTGGGCTCTCCACTCTGTTCCACTGGTCTATGTGTCTGTTTTTATGCCAGTACCACGCTGTCTTGGTCAACCAATACCAAAAGACTAACATTATTCCCTGCATATTCTCCGATCACAATGCTTTGAAACTGGAGCTCAATCACAAGGAAAAGTTCAGAAGGAACTCAAACACCTGGAAGCGAAAGACCACCTTGCTTAAGAATGCTTGGATCAACCAGGAGATCAAAGACGAACTTAAACAATTCATGGAAACCAATGAGAATAAAGACACCTCGGTCCAAAACCTATGGGATACAGCAAAGGCTGTTCTAAGGGGAAAATACATAGCCATCCAAGCCTCCCTCAAAAACATTGAAAAATCCAGAATACACCAGCTGTCTCTACACCTTAAAGAACTGGAGAATCAACAACAAATCAAACCAACTCCACATGCAAGAAGGGAAATAATCAAGATTAGAGCAGAGATCAATGAGGTAGAAATGAGAGATACAGAACGTATCAATGAAACTAGAAGCTGGTTTTTTGAAAGAATCAATAAGATCGATAAACCATTGGCCACACTAATCCAAAAGAAAAGAAAGCCCAAATTAATAAAATTATGAATGAAAAGGGAGAGATCACAACTAACACCAAGGAAATAGAAACAAACATCAGAAATTATTACCAACAGTTATATGCCAATAAGCTAAGCAACCTAGATGAAATGGATGCATTCCTGGAAAGCTACAAACTCCCAAAATTGAACCAGGAAGAAATTGACAACCTAAATAGACCGATATCTAGTAATGAGATTGAAGCAGTGATCAAAAACCTCCCAAAAAACAAGAGCCCAGGACCTGACGGATTCCCTGGGGAATTCTACCTAACTTTCAAAGAAGAAATAACACCAATTCTCCTGAAGCTGTTCCAAAAAATTGAAGCAGAAGGAAAACTTCCAGACTCTTTGTATGAAGCCAGCATTACCCTGATCCCCAAACCAGGCAAAGACCCTACCAAAAGGGAGAATTTCAGACCAATATCACTGATGAATATGGATGCAAAGATTCTCAACAAGATCCTAGCAAACAGGATCCAGCAGCACATTCAAAAGATTATCCACCATGACCAGGTGGGATTCATCCCTGGGTTGCAAGGTTGGTTCAACATTCGCAAATCAATCAGTGTGATAGAACACATCAATAAGAGAAGAGAGAAGAACCACATGGTCCTCTCAATTGATGCAGAAAAAGCATTTGACAAAATCCAGCATCCGTTCCTGATGAAAACGCTTCAAAGTATAGGGATAGAGGGAACATTCCTGAACTTCATAAAATCTGTCTATGAAAGACCCACAGGAAATATCATCCTCAATGGGAAAAAGCTTGCAGCTTTCCCGTTGAGATCAGGAACACGACAAGGATGCCCACTCTCACCACTCTTGTTCAACATAGTATTAGAAGTTCTAGCAACGGCAATCAGACAACAAAGAGAAATAAAAGGTATCCAAATTGGCAAGGAAGAAGTCAAACTCTGTCTCTTCGCAGATGACATGATTCTTTATATGGAAAACCCCAAAGACTCCACCCCCAAACTACTAGAACTCATACAGCAATTCAGTAACGTGGCAGGATACAAAGTCAACGTACAGAAATCAGTGGCTTTCTTATACAGCAACAATGAAAATACAGAAAGGGAAATTAGAGAATCGATTCCATTTACTAGAGCACCAAGAACCATAAGATACCTGGGAATAAACCTAACCAAAGAGGTAAAGGACCTGTACTCGAGGAACTACAGAACACTCATGAAAGAAATTGAAGAAGACACAAAAAGATGGAAGACTGTTCCATGCTCTTGGATTGGAAGAATAAACATTGTTAAAATGTCTATACTGCCTAGAGCAATCTATACTTTTAATGCCATTCCGATCAAAATTCCACCAGTATTTTTCAAAGAGCTGGAGCAAATAATCCTAAAATTTGTATGGAGCCAGAAGAGACCCCGAATTGCTAAGGAAATGTTGAAAAACAAAAACAAAACTGGCGGCATCACGTTACCCGATTTCAAGCTTTACTATAAAGCAGCTATTTCTAAGGATGAACAATAAGGACACAAAAGTAATACTAACATCTTATAACCTGACAATGTTTTAAAAGATCCTTCTTCTTTTTTTTTGCTTGCTCTCCTGTTCCTCTCAGCCAGTGGGCCAGTGCAGCACCGGTATAAGACCCTTTTACATAATCAACTTGTATTATGTCCTATGTTAGTCTAAGAACCATGACCTACATGATCAGATTTAATAGGTGGTACAACAGATTTTGAGGCAAAGGTTGCTCTTTATTAAACTTGTCTACCCACGGGCACCTGGGTGCTCAGTTGATTAAGCAACTGGGCTCAGGTCATGATCCCAGAGTCCTGGGATCACGTCCTGCATCCAGCTCCCAGCTCCACGGGGGGTCTGTTTCTCCCTCTGACATTTTCCCCTCTCATGCTCTGTCTCTAATAAATAAAAAAAAAAATCTTTTAAGATAAATAAATAAACTTCTCTACCCACTAAAAAAATACCCTTTACATATGCTATATCCTGTTGCCAGAGACCCACAAAGCCAGCACTTACACCATACAACAGATGACAACTTATTTCCATATAACAGTGCCAAGACCCAGGAAGTATCTGGAAACAGACTTGCCTGGAATCACACGGTTGGCATGTGGTGAGGCACAGACAAGACTTTGTGGCTTCTGTCTCCAAATCAAATGTGCTCCATCATTTCACTTTCCCTATTAACATTAAGACTCTACTTTAGACAACCAAAAAATACTCACATGAAATTACACGCATATAATCATTACAGTTACACACCAACAAGCTCAGCCCGCCATAAACAGAGTCCAAACAGAAAACATTTAAGGGAGCACAGAGCCTGGAAAAGCCTGGCCCACAGGCACCTCCATGTCCTGGAGGTGCAAACCTAAAAGCCAGCTTCACTCCGTTGGGTTAAGGTGTTTAGTAATTCTAAGCACTCTAAGACAATTTCCAGAGGAGCAAATTGCATTTCCATGGGCACCACTAACACCATAGTGTAAATGTGTCAATCAGGTCCTTCCTAGAGGTCCACTCAAGAAAACGACCCAGCTTTAGTTTTGTCCTTTAAAAGAGAGAGAGAGCGTTTAGAATAAGGCCATAAGGAAGGGTAAGCCAGGTGGGTAATAAGGAGTAGGCTGGGAGTAGGGTGGGGCATGATGTAAGGTGCACAAAGGCAAAGAGAGGTTTGGCTCAGCAAACCTTGTACTCATCTGGCTCCTGTTAGGGGCTACCCTCTGTCAGATGGAGGTCGGGGTCAGAGAGAATTTGGGTGTGGAACAGTGGTGCCGGAGGCAGGTGCCTGCCCCATCCCTCAGCTAGCTTTCTAGGAGCTGGGGATGGCAGGTGAGCTCTTGGAAATATAAGCTTTATCTGATATGGATCAGTGGCCACACACTCTGTTAGCCAGTTTCTTCAAGGTTTTCTTTTAAAGTACACAAAAGAGCCATGTGTGCAAATGACTTCCACATATGCTAAAAACCTATCCAAAATTTAACGACATTAATAAACCACTACTTATTCTCCTGGAGGTTTAAACTGACTTCTTTCTCCTTCTCTGAAAAAAAGTATACATATATGCCTCAGCCCTGTTAACACCACCGGTTGTTTCCTTTCCACAAGACACAGTGGGCGGGGAAGCTCTTCCAGATCTCTTTACATGGTTGTCCACCTCTCTGATTTTTCATATTAGGTTCCACAAGGGAGAGAGACACACATCATATTAGCCAATTGATGCTTACGAGGGAATGAATGGGGGGGTAGAGAAAACAATTTCTGGATTTATACCACTATGCGTCCCATGACCCCGCCCCCAACGAACCTTGTTAATGTATTGGTAACACCAACAGGAGAACCTCCCCCAGACAAAACCAAATCCCCCACCCATCATGGCTCTTGCACAGTGGGTCAGAAAGCCCTTGTAATCACAGCTGCTATCTACCTATCCCCAAGAACCTCCCTTCTAGAGTTTCAGATTCCCTCACGGGGGGGTGGGGGGGTGGGGGGGGTGGAGGACTATGGGTTAGGACCACCACAGGATCTTGAAGGATGTACAATGTATGGCTTGGTGTGCATGATCCTGGAATGCACGTGTCTGGGGGGACAGCTGGAGCTACCCAGACACTTCTGGGTGGCTGATTCTGTTGGATGGATGCCTGGGATATGAAGCGCTGCACTCATCATAATCTACAAAAACAAGTCAGGCTTTCCCCCAACCCTTAAAACCATTCTATGGCTCCGAGCTGAACTTAAGATAACCGCCACCTTTCCTTCCTTCCATGGTTCCCTGTCCATGTCTCCCTCCTCTTTCATTTTCCCGACTCAAGGATTTCCACTGAAGGGAGTCGAGCCCGGTGTTCATCTCCATCCACCTCAGGGTGTCTTTCTCCTTCTCTCTCTTTCTGGTAGCCTGGAGCACTGTTGGCTCATGCCTCAGCTCGGGCAGAACCACCTTGAGCTCTTCTGGTCACCACAGCAATGTCAGCATTTACTGTCCCTCCCACCTGCAGTAGTGTCAGAATGGCATGGTCTTGCCTGTTACCTGGGCTTTCCAACTGGGCTGTGAGGCCCAGGCGGGAAGGAGCCTCGCCAGTCCTTCCCCTGTTGGATCTCCTGCAGCTGGCGCAGAGCTGGGAAGGGGTCCGCAAACGCCGAATGAATGAATGCAGCAGCTCCAGGCTTCCTCGGGGTAGAAACCCTTGCTGTCTGGCCCATGCAGTAACCAGAACGCGGCCCGCTTCCCTCACAGGTCAGCGGAACCCAGAGTTCTGGAAGGACTAATGGAGCCAGGACAGGAAGGCAGCAAGAGGGAAGACCCGCGTGCGAATGACCCTAAGTCAGCCTGCTGGAGCCGCTGCTAGAGACCAAGGAGCTGACAGGTGTGTGGGTCTAGATCCCCAAGGCCCGACCCTCTTCCACTCGGGCCCCTCCTGCAGCGCACAGTACGCCGGGCTGCCCACGTGCAGCTGCTCGGGCCCTACGGACTCCGCTGGCCCCACACGCGCCCCTGGACCGCCCTTACCCGGCAGGGTCCCCTCTGCCTTACCCCCGAAGGAGGTTCTGTTTCCCGGGAGCGCGCGGGCGCCAGAGTAAGCTTCCCAGCTCTCGCTCCCCGGCCGCCGTTACCGGGGCCTCCGCCCACAGGCCGCGATCCAGCGGATCCCGGGAGCAGCAGTCCCGCCCCCGTGCGCTTCGCGTCACGGCCGGGCGGAGCGGGCCGCTGGGGACCCAGTGCGCAGCCGCGGCGGACTCGCTGGGCGGGGTGAGCCCCGCGGCTCAGACGCGGCCGCCGGGTGTTGGGGCGGGTAAGTGTAGCGGTTCCCTTCAGAATGGGTTTGCCTACTGTCAGCCGTGGCCAGGGTCTTGGCCCGTCTGGGCTCCAGAGCGCCAGTCCGGCCCTCGCCGGCCGGATTCGTCTCCTGTCCCTGCTCGCAGGGGTCCCTCTGGGCGGCAGGGCAGGCTGTGGTGCTGGACAAGGAGTTACCGCCCTAACCTCACAACCTTGACCTTGACCAGCCTGAGGAAGTTTTGAATTTTCCTTGGGTCCCCCCACACCTAAAGCCTCCCCGCCCAGCCTTCTCTTTTGGAGGTCATACATGACAGAAAATGCAACTACAACAGAACAGGCAGTGCTCTCCTGTTCTTGACTCCATTTTCCTAACTCCTCCCAGGCGCTGCCAAGGTTGGCTGGAGCTTCCGAGTTCGGTTAGGCATCCACGCAGGCCCCCGGTTCATTTAAGGATCATGGTGGTAAGGTCAGCCAGATGTCTGCTCAGTCAGTCCCCTTTTGCTCAGCCCAGTGCTGGAGCGGCCTTCCCAGCTTCCCTGGCAGCTGGGCTGCCCTGTGACAGCATCTAGCCAACGAGGCGAGTGTGTACCTCCTCTGGAGCTGGTTCGGAACCCCCCCATCTCGAGGTGGTGTGGGGCAGGGGAAGGGGGAGACCCTGGGAGGGCCCTTAGTGGATTCCAGAAGCACACGGTGCTCTTAGGTCTGTGGTCGAGATGGTGGCACTTTCGACAGCGAGTCAGAGCTAACCAGGCAGGACACAGGGACAACATACATAGACCAGGAGTTGGCACGGGGCATGTCATCACCATGAGCACCTGCTTGGGCTCTGCCCTTCTTCACCAGGTCAAACTGCTGAGACTTGGTTGTTTATACAGCAGTTAGCACATAGGGTCCCTTGTTCCAGATGCTTGCTATCATGAATAATGCTACAAGGATCCTAGAGGACTATTTTTGTGTGCATGTGTGGGTATATCTATAGGAAAAATTCTTAGAATTGCTATGGTAAAGACTATGTCCTCCTTCCCCTTTTTCTTTTAAATATTAAGATACATGTGGCTAAATTGCTTCTTAGACATTGTACTTACATACGCACAATAATATATGGGAGTGTGGGTTTCCCCACTTTTCCCCAGTGGAATCATTACAAACCTTTGTATCTGTGCCAACCCACTGTTTGAAAAATTCTATCTCACATACAGTTTAAATTTACATTTATTCTAATATTTTGAAATTTCTGTTCATGAAACTGTGATGACTTTCTTCTGTCCACCTCAACCATAACATCACCTTCACCATATTTCACTCCTAGAGTTTCTAGAACTTGTCAATGTCACTGACATGGACTTTTGTATATGCCATTCACTGCTTGGAAAGCTCTTACCCCAGGTCTTTGCTTAGTAAACTGCTATGGTATGAATATTTGTATACTCCCCAAATTTATATGTTCATATCATAAACCTTGAAGGTGATAGTATTAGGGCCTTTGGGAGATAAATGTGATTAATGCCTTTATAAAAGAGACTCCAGAGAGTTCCCTTGCCCCTTCTGTAATGTGCAGTTACAGCCAGAAGGCAGGCCTCTGAGGAAGCCAGCCCTTAGAAACCAGATCTTCCAGTGCCTTTATCTTAGCTTTCCAAGCCCTCAGAACAGTGGGAAATACATGTTTGCTATTTATAAACCACCCACTGTATGATATTTTTGTCATATAGGAGTCCCAATGGACTGAGACATAGATTCTTTCTCCTCCTTTAAGACTCAACTCAAATGTCATCAAAACATTTTATGTAGAGTGGTTCTGTCCCCCTCCCCTGATAATCTTTTTGTAAAATTTACTCAATAGTACTTTTCAAACCCATCATTATTTATTTGCTCATTTGTACATTGGTATATTCCTTATACCTTACTGAAAGGTGAATTCCATGGAAGTGAGGAAGTGGTTTGTCCTGATGGTTGTTGCATGGGTAGCACCTAGCACTCTGCCTGGCATGTGGTAGGTGGTAGGTACCTCTAGCAGACACTGGTTTTTGTTTTTTTTTTTTTTTTTTTTTTTTTACCTTATTCCCTCAGTCCACTTCTGACTTCACCTCTCCGGTGGTGGAGGAGAGTTCCCATGAATGCTGCCACCTCAAGTAGCTCTTTGCTGTCCACTGTAGAGCTTACCTTAGAACTTTCTCTGGTAGCCCTGGGAGCAGGCATAATCTGGAAGTTAAGGGAAGTTAACCCTTAACTAATTGGGGTTGAATGCTTCAGCCTTCCATGCTTCATGAGAGTTAGATTGAGCCTGAGTTTCTTACAGTGGTAACCAGCTCAGTCATGTCCAGCCCCTTGGGTTGACTTTTTATTCTTCCTTGGTCCCCTTTCCCAAATAAACTACTTAGATCTAAGCTCTTGTCCAGAGTGCCTTTGGGGAAATCCAAACCAAGACAATGCTCAATAAGTACTTGTTGAAGGAATGCATAGATTAATTGTAGTGCTTTGGCAGTTTTCACTGTTCAGCCAAGAAGCAGCAGCTCAGTCTTTCAGGTGAAAGATGATGCAAGCCAAGTGGTACCTGTTCTGGACATACAGGAAATGGGACAGATACCAACGATATGGGATGGCAGAAAATGTGTGCAAGTGCTCTGATAGCAGGGAGGCATGACTGGCCCTACTTTTGGGAGGTAAGGAAGTTTTAGAAGAGGTAAATGAGTTACTAAATTGCCGCAGTTTACCCAGTGTGACTAAGGACAGAGTGGCAGAAGCCCATTATTTTGTACAGATACTTGCTCAGATTTATCTACCTACTCACATCAATCCAGGGGGACATCTGCAGATCTGTTATATGAAACAGAAAAACATGGACTCCACACTGCCCTGGTAGCAGAATGTACCAGCACCCTCCCTGCCCCATATCCTTCCCACTTCAATCACCAGTGATTCTCCCCATGACAGCTTTCTTTTGGCCCAAGCATGCCTGACAACTGGAAGCGCCAGGCGGCTAATGCTTCCCCTTAGCCAATGACAGGTGTGAATACCCTGGATCGTTTGCCTCTCCCTCCCTTGCACCTCAAGTAGAACACTCTGGCAAGTTCTACAGTGGAATTGAGCCCCAGTTGCCCAGAGCAATGACCCATACTGGCTTACTCCCTGTCCCTGTCTTACATTCCCACTCTACTAGTGTTCCCTGGGGCCACACACTCCTTTTTTAATCTAAGAATTTATTTTATTAGAGAGAGACAGAGGGAAAGTGAGATAGAGAGCATGAGTGGCAGAGAGCCAGAGGGGGAAGAAGACTCCCCACTGAGCAGGGAGCCCAACAAGGGGTTCCATCCCAGGATCCTGAGATCGTGTCTTGAACTAAAGGCACATGCTTAACTGACTGAGCCATCTAGGCTCCCCAACTACTTACACTCCTTTTTCAGCATTTGTTTTGGGGAGATTTTTTTCTAAGACATCCATTGCTCACAGGTCATTTTGATAACAAAATATCTTAGTCACTTCTGATTCTCTGGAGAGTATAACCACAAATTGCTGCTTTCCCATTCAAATTTTTCTTTTTTAACTCTCCAGAAAAGTCACATCCTCTGTATTCATGGCTAGCCCTCCATTTTTCAAAAGTACATGCATGAAAAATGTGAGGGAAAACTTCCTCTTGCCCAGAGGAGGTTGGCTTTTATTATTTCTGCCTGCCACATTGGCCATTACAAGGTCTCCTTTGACTTCCTGATATATGGTCAACAGAGGCCACCTGCGCCATAGTGATCATCTAGTTGGGACCCCAAGAAATGTGGCTATAACAAGAGTAAGTAGTGTTCTGGGTGGTTGGGTTAACTATCAGATGGACTAATGTGGAAGATTGTTCTGTTTAACTCCTTGAGCAGCTGTGTATTTGCTGTTCTCCCTTCCATGGAGTCCCTTCACTTTTTAATCATTAAATATTAATGTGCCCCTCATCTGATTAAGAAAACTTTCTTTTAAGAGCTTTTAACCCAGTTTAATAGTTTTTAAAAATCATTACAGGATGTTGAGTTTTATTTTGTATATTTTATTAATCTATTAAGGCAATCATCTGAGTTTCTCCATTATTTTGTAAATGTGGGAAGTTGAATTTTGATGTTGAATCACTCCTGATTCCCAACAGAAAACACATTTTAAAAACTAGTTTCAGAGGTAGAATTTTTTTTTTTTAATTTATTTATTTGACAGAGAGAAATCACAACTAGGCAGAGAGGCAGGCAGAGAGAGAGGAGGAAGCAGGCTCCCTGCGGAGCAGAGAGCCCGATGCGGGGCTCGATCCCAGGACCTTGGGATCATGACCTGAGCCGAAGGCAGAGGCCTTAACCCACTGAGCCACCCAGGCACCCCCAGAGGTAGAATTTTTAAAAAAAGATTTTGTTTATTTATTTGAGAGAGAGCGAGTGATAGAGTTTGCTTGAGTGCACTAGCCTGGATGGGGGGGTGAGGGAGAGGGACAAGCAGATTCCCTGCTGAGTGGAGATCCTTTTTTTCCAAACGGCAGGACCTTCTTTCTCATGGCATATATTCCATTGCATGCATATATATACATATATACATATATATGTGTGTGTATATATATATATTTACATCTGTATCCATTCATCCATTGATGCACCCTTAGGTTGTTTCCATGTTTGCTACTGAGAATAACGTTGTAATGAACATGGGAGTATCTCTTCAAGATACTAATTTTGTTTCCTTTTCTTTTTTTTTATTAAGTTATGTTAGTCACCATATAGCACATCATTACTTTTTGATATAGTGTTCCATGATTCATTGTTTTGGTTCTCCACCCAGTTCTCCATGCAATATGTGCCCTCCTTAATACCCATCACCAGGCTCCCCCGACCTTCTTCCATCTAAAACCCTCAGTTTGTTTCTTGGAGCCATAAGTCTCTCATGGTTCATCTCCCCCTCTGATTCTCCTCCTTGATTTTTCCCTTCCTTCACCCAATGTCCTTCATGCCATTCTTTATGTTCCCCCAATAAGTGAAACCATCTGATAATTAACTAGTTCCATCCATGCTGATGCAAAAGGTGGGTATTCATCCTTTCTGATGGCTGAGTAATATTTCATTATATATATGGACCACATCTTGTTTATCCCTCCATATGTTGAAGGCAACTCAGCTCTTTCCACAGTTTGGTGACTGTAGCCATTGCTACTATGAACATTGGGGTACAGATGGCCCTTCTTTTCACTATATCTGTATCTTTGGGGTAAATACCCAGTAGTGCAACTGCAGAGTCATAGGGAAGCTCTATTCTTAATTTCTTAAGGAATCTCCATACTGTTGCCAAAGTGGCTGCCCCAACTTGCATTCCCGCCAACAGTGTAAGAGGGTTCCCCTTTCTCCACATCCTCCCCAACACTTGCTGTTTACTGTCTTGTTAATTTTGGCCATTCTAACTGGTGTCAGGTGGTATCTCAATGTGGTTTTGATTTGAATTTCCCTGATGGCTAATGATGATGAACATTTTTTCATGTGTCTGTTAGCCATTTGTATGTCCTCTTTGGAGAAGTGTCTGTTCATGTCTTCTGCCCATTTTTTTGACATGATTATCTGTTTTTTGAGTGTTAAGTTTGAGGAGTTCTTTATAGATCTTGGATATCAGCCCTTTGTCTGTAATGTCATTTGCTAATATCTTCTCCTGTTCCGTGGGTTGCCTCTTTGTTTTCTTAACTGTTTCCTTTGCTGTGCAGAAGCTTTTGATCTTGATGAAATCCCAAAAGTTCATTTTCACTTTTGTTTCCTTTGCCTTTGGAGACATATCTTGAAAGAAGTTGCTGTGGGCGATGTAGAAGATGTTACTCCCTATGTTTTCCTGTAGGATTTTGATTTTTCCTGCCTCACGTTGAGGTCTTTTGTCCATTTTGAGTTTACCTTTGTGTATGGTGTAAGAGAATGGTCAAGTTTCATTGTTCTATACATAGCTGTCCAGTTTTCCCAACACAATTTATTGAAGAGACTATCTTAAAAAATTTTTTTTTTAACAAATAATGTATTATTAGCTCCAGGGGTACAGGTCTGTGAATTGTCAGGCTTACACACTTCACAGCACTCACCATAGCATATACCCTACCCAACGTCCATAACACAACCACCCTCTCCCTATCCTCTTTCCCCCGGGAACCCTCAGTTTGTTTTGTGAGATTAAGAGGAAGAGACTGTCTTTTTTCCACTGGAAATTTTTTTCCTGCGTTGTCAAAGATTATTTGACCATAGAGTTGCAGCTCCATATCTGGACTCTCCACTCTGTTCCACTGGTCTATGTGTCTGTTTTTGTGCCAGTACCATGCTGTCTTGGTGATCACAGCTTTGTAGTAAAGCTTGAAATCAGGCAACGTGATGCCCCCAGTTTTGTTTTTCTTTTTCAACATTTCCTTAGCAATTTGGGGTCCCTTCTGGTTCCATACAAATTTTAGGATTATTTGTTCCAGACCTATGAAAAATTCTGGTGAAATTTTGATCAGGATGGCATTGAAAGTATAGATTGCTCTAGGCAGTATAGACATTTTAACAATGTTTATTCTTCCGATCCATGAGCATGGAATGCTTTTCCATCTTTTTGTGTCTTCTTCAATTTCTTTCATGAGTGTTCTGTAGTTTCTCGAGTACAGATCCTTTACCTCTTTGGTTAGGTTTATTCCAAGGTATCTTATGGTTCTTGGTGCTAGAGTAAATGGAATCAATTCTCTAATTTCCCTTTCTATATTTTCATTTTTAGCGTGTAAGAAAGCAACTGATTTCTGTGTATTGATTTTTGTATCTTGCCACATTACTGAATTGCTGTATGAGTTCTGGTAGTTTGGGGGTGGAGTCTTTTGGGTCATCCATATAAAGTATCATGTCATCTGCGAAGAGAGAGAGTTTGACTTCTTCATTGCCCATTCGAATAGCTTTTATTTCTTTTTGTTGGCTGATTGCCATTGCTAGGACTTCTAGTACTATGTTGAACAAGAGTGGCAAGAGTGGGCATCCTTGTCGAGTTCCTGATCTCAAAGGGAAGGCTGTCAGCTTTTCCCCATTGAGGATGATATTCGCTGTGGGTTTTTCATAGATAGATTTTATGAAGTTGAGGAATGTTCCCTCTATCCCTATACTTTGAGGAGTTTTAATCAGGAATGGATGCTGTATCTTGTCAAATGCTCTTTCTGCATCAACTGAGAGGACCATATGGTTCTTCTCTCTTGTCTTATTGATTTGCTCTATCACATTGATTGACTGGCGAATGTTGAACCACTCTTGCACCCCAGGGATGAATCCCACCTGGTCATGATGGATAATCTTTTGATGTACTGTTGGATCCTATTAGCTAGGATCTTGTTGAGAATATTGGCATCCATATTCATCAGAGATATTGGTCTGAAATTCTCCTTTTTGATGGGGTCTTTGCCTGGTTTGGGGATCAAGGTAGTGCTGGCTTCATGGAAAGAGTCTGGGAGTTTTCCCTCTGTTTCTATTTTTTGAAACAGCTTCCAGAGAATAGGTATTATTTCTTCTTTGAATGTTTGGTAGAATTCCCCAGAGAATCCATCAGGTCCTGGGCTCTTGTTTTTTGGTAGGTTTTTTGATCACTGCTTCAATCTCGTTACTAGATATCGGTCTATTTGGGTTGCCAATTTCTTCCTGATTCAGTCTTCGAAGTTTATAGGTTTCCAGAAATGCAACTATTTCTTCTAGGTTGCTTAACTTATTGGCATATAACTGTTGATAATAATTTCTGATGTTTGTTTCTATTTCCTTGGTGTTAGTCATGATCTCTCCCCTTTCATTCATAATTTCATTAATTTAGGTCTTCTCTTTCTTCTTTTGATTAGTGTGGCCAGTGGTTTATAGATCTTATCAATTCTTTCCAAGAACCAGCTTCTAGTTTTGTTGATGTGTTCTACTGTAACTCTCATTTTTATCTCATTGATCTCCGCTCTAATCTTGATTATCTCCCTTTATGTGCATGGGTTAGGCTTTAATTTTTTGTTCATTCTCCAGTTCTTTAAAGTGTAAAGATAGTTTTTGTACCCAGGATTTTTCTATTAAAAATAGAGTGAAGCTTGGATGGCTATATATGTCTACATTAGGACTGCCTTTGTCATACCCCATAGGTTTTGGACAGATGTGTTTTCATTCTAATTCTTTTTCATGAATTGTTTAAGATCTTCTTTGATTTCCTGGTTGATCTAAACATTCTTGAACAGGATTATCTTAGATTTCAAGTGTTTCAATTCCGTCCAAACTTTTTCTTGTGTGAGTTCCAGTTTCAAAGCATTGTGGTCTGAGAATATGCAGATAATAATCTAAATCTTTTGGTACTGGTGGAGACCTGATTTGTGACCCAGTATGGGACTTATTTTGGAGAAAGTTCCATGTGCACTTGAGAAGAATGAGTATTCTGTTGTTTTAGGATGGAATATTCTTATTTTTTTTTAAAGATTTTATTTATTCACTTCACAGATGGAGATCACAAGCAGGCAGAGAGGCAGGCAGAGAGAGAGGAAGGGAAGCAGGCTCCCCGAGCAGAGAGCCTGACGCGGGGTTCGTTCCCAGGACCCTGAGATCATGACCCGAGCTGAAGGCAGAGGCCCACTGAGCCACCCAGGCACCCCTGGAATATTCTTTATATATCTATGAGGTCCATCTATTCCAATGTGTCACTCAAAACTCTTGTTTCTTTGTTGATTTTCTACTTAATTCATCTCTCTATTGCTGAGAGTGGAGTGTTATGGTCTCTTGCAATTAACATATTATCAATATGTCTCTTTATTTTGGTTAAAGGTTTGCTTATGTATTTGGCTGCTCCCATGTTGGGGATATAGATATTAACAGTTGTTAGATCTTGTTGGATAGAACCTTTAAAAATGATATTGTATCCTTCTATATCTATAACTACAGTCTTTAGCTTAAAGTCTAATTTGTCTGTTATGAGAATTGCTATCCCAGCTTTCTTTTGGGGTCTGCTGGTATGAAAGATGGTTCTTTATACCTTCACTTTCAGTCTGGGCGAATCTTTAGGTTCAAAATGAGTCTCCTGTAGACAGCATATGGATGAGTCCTGTCTTTTTATCCAGTCTGCAACCCTGTGCCATTTTATGGGAGCATTTAGGCTGTTCACATTGGGAGTGATTATTGAAGAATATGTTTTTATTGTCATCATGTTGCCTGTGGAGACTTTTGTCTATAGATTGTCTCTGTAAATTTCTGTTCTATATCACTTTTGGGGTCTTTCTCCTTTTGTGGTCACATATTCTTTCAGTTTCTGCCAGTCCTGGATGCTCTTTATCTTTCCATTTTTTTCTGAATTATAGCCTTGCTGGGTAAAGTATTCTTGGCTGCATGTTCTTCTCATTTAGTACCTTGAATATATCTTGCCAGCACTTTCTGGCTTGCCAGTTCTCTGTGGACAGGTCTGATGTTATTCTGATGTTCCTCCCTCTGTATATAAGGAATCTCTTCCCCCTAACTGCCCTTAGGGTGGTTTCATTTGTTCTAAGATTTGCAAGTTTTACTATTACACGCCGGGGCATTGGTTTATTCTCCTTGATCTTGGGAATGGTCCTCTCTGCCTCTATGACACAAATACTTGTTTCATTCCCCAGGTTAGGGAAGTTCTTAGCTATTATTTGCTCAAATATATCTTCTAGTCCTCTCTTTCTGTTCACCCCTTCAGGGATCTCAATAATTCTGACAGTAGAACGTTTCATGGTGTCATTTATTTTTCTCTAATTCTGTCTTCATGGATTTTAAACTGTTTGTTCCAGGCCTCCTCCTCTTCCTTCTTTTCTATCAGTTTGTCTTCTAAATCACTAATTAGTTCTTCTGTCTCATTTACTCTAGCTGTTAGAGTATCTATATTAGATTGGATCTCATTGATAGCATTTTTAAGTTCTGCTAGATTATCTCTCACTTCTGCCCTTAGAGAATCTATGTTGCCATTGATGGTTTTCTACATTCTAGCTATTGTCTTCATAACTGTTACTCTGAAGTCTATTTCCAACATCTTGCTTATATCTATATCCATTAGTTCTATGGCAGAGGTCACAGTCTCTGACTCTTTCCTATGTTGGAGATTCCTCCTCTTAGTCATTGTGTTGATGGGTGGTTGAGGGAATGTACAGAGTCCAGATTATTGACCACAACCCAAGCAAGATGCACCTGTTTTATAGGGACCTTAGGGTTGTCAGCCTCTTTTCTTCCAGCCTGTCTTCTGTGGGAGCGATCTGCCATCCTGTTACTCAGGCAACTCTGGGCAGAGTAGCCCTGCCCCTGTGTATGTGTGTGTGGGGGGCTCTGTGAAAACTAGTTTTGGGGGGCTTTTTTTCTCTGGTGTCTTTCCCTGGTGGCTTTCAGTGTCTCTTCTGAAAGTCAGAGCAGAAGTAACTGTATCCAAACTTCTGTCGCAGAACTGAGAAATAGCAGTCTGCTCTCCACTGAGCTCTCCAGGCCACATTATCTCTGTTTCTTTCTGTGCTGCTAAAAACTGCAGCAACCTGGGTTGTGTGCCCCACAGCAGCACTCCCAGCCCTCACTTCCAGGTCCAGACACATCTCTGCCCTTTGTGTTTCTAAAACTGCCAGCCACCCTCAGTTTGCACGTGTACCCCTGCAGTTCCAGGTTTCAGTCTGGGGACTGCCCTAAAGTCCTTTCCCTGCCACTACTGCTACAGGTCTGTGAGTCTGTGCCTGGTCCCCAGGGCAGGAGGCTTTTGTGCTCTGGTCGCATAGGATCACAGAGCCTCTCTCCCCCTTCCATGCATCTTCTGATATTTTCCTGACCACCCAACAGAAACATTCTCTTTGTAGAGATCCAGATATATCTTCTTACATCTCAGCTGATTTTGTGGGTGTTCAGAATAGTCTCATAGATATCCAGTTCAATTCAGGGGACTGGTTGAAATAGGTTTCCCTACTTCTCCACCATCTTTTCCTGTTTCCCAGAGGTAGAATTTTGTGATTCATCAATTGCATATAACACCCAGTGTTCATTACATCAAGTGCCCTCCTTAATACCATCACCCAATTACCCCATCCCCACACCGACCTCCCTCATGCAACCCTCAGTTTGTTTTCTGGAGTTCAGCACCTCTTATGGTTTGCCACCCTCTCAATTTTCATCTTGTTTTATTTCTCCTTCCCTAACATTCATTTGTCTTGTTTCTTAAATTCCACAGATGAGTGATATAATAGGGTATTTTTCTTTCTCTGACTGACTTATTTCACTTAGCATAATTCCTCCAGTTCCATGCAGGATGTTGCAAATGGCAAGATTTCATTCTTTTTGATGGCTGAGTAATATTCCATGGTGTATATATACCACATCTTTATCCATTCATCTGGATAATGGGACATCTTGGCTCTTTCCATATTTTGGCTATTGCGGTCATTGCTGCTATAAACATTGAGATGCACGTGCCCCTTGGAATCACTATATTTGTAACCTTTGGATAAATATCTAGTAGTATAATCACTGGGTCATAAGATAGCTCTATTTTCAACTATTTAAGGAAACTCCATAATGTTTTCCAGAGAAGCTACACCAATTTGCATTCCCACCAACAGTGTAAGAGGGTTTCCCAGAAAGCACATTTTTTATACATTGCTGGATTTGATTTGCTAACATGGTGTTTGGGTTGTTTTTGTGTTCATGAGAGAGCTTAGATTCTAATTTTGTTTCTTATATGGTACTTATTTGGATATACTTTCATGGTTATATTAGCCTTACCAAGGGAGTTGGAAATTTAAAAAAAAAAAACCTAAAAAAGTTTGTGTATGGTTTGAATTTTCTATTCCTTGCATATCTGAGAGAATATGCCTATTTTCTATATGGGCTATTTTAAATTGCTGATTCGATTTCTAATCATTCAAGTGTTCTATTTCTTTTTCAGGTAATTTTGGTATATTTCTAGTGAGAGCTTTGTCCATTTCACCTATGTTTTGAACTTAATTGGCATAACATTGTTCATATCTTATCACACTAGCATTTGTAGTTATAGTCTCTCTCATACTTATAATATTACTTATTTGTTCCCTCTCTCTTTTTTTTTTCTTGATCAAGATTCCTAGAAATTTAAAAATTTTGTTGCTTTTTCCCTACAAGAACTAACTTCTGGCTTCGTTAAATACCTCTGTTGTGTCTGTTTGATATTTTTTAAACATTTTTTTAAAGATTTTATTTATTTATTTGACAGAGATCACAAGCAGGCAGAGAGAGGAGGAAGCAGGCTTCCTGCTGAGCAGAGAGCCTGATGTGGGGCTCGATCCCAGGACCCTGGGATCATGACCTGAGCCAAAGGCAGAGGTCCCAACCCACTGAGACACCCAGGTGCCCCTCTGTTTGATATTTTAAAATTTCTCCCATCTTTATTATTTCTTTTGTCCTACTTTCTTTGAGTGTTTTCTGTTTTTTCTTTTTCTAATAAATCATCTCATTAATATTCAACCTTCTTCCCTAATATATGCATTTAAAAGTTTAAATTTTCAAGTATCATACTAGTGTGTCCTACAAATTTTGCATATTGTCTTTTTATAATTGTCAGCTTGACAATTTTTTCTGATTTCCACTATAATAACTCTCTGTCCTGTGAGTTATTTAGAAACATGTTTTTAAATTTTTGAATTAATTTTTAAAATTAACCTTTTACTTAGTAAATTCTCACGTGATTGCATTGTAGTCTGAAAATGTAATCTCTGTGATACCTATTCTTTGAAATTTTTTGAGACTAGCTTTGTAGCTACTATTTGTAAATTGACCATGGGTATTTGAGAAGAATGTGTGTGTCTAAGTTTTTGAGTGAATAAAATACCCATTAGATCACCCTTGTGATATTAATAAGCTAAAGTGTTGAAAGGAGAACCCACCATAGGTCTAAAGCAAATAGAAGATGATTGTTTGCAATTTCAGTGATGCAGAATGGGGAGCTCTGCTCCCCATGGCCCGTTATCCTAAGACCCAGATTCACTGGGCTCTGTTAACTATCAAATGTGCAGTCTATAAATGAAACAAGATGGGATTGGGAGGGAGACAAACCATAAATGACTCTTAATCTCACAAAACAAACTGGGGGTTGCTGGGGGGAGGTGGGATTGGGAGAGGGGGAGCGGGCTATGGACATTGGGGAGGGGAGGCGAACCATAAGAGACTATGGACTCTGAAAAACAACCTGAGGGTTTTGAAGGGTCAGGGGTGGGAGGTTGGGGGAACAGGTGGTGAGTAATGGGGAGGGCACGTTTTGCATGGAGCACTGGGTGTTGTGCAAAAAGAATGAATACTGTTACGCTGAAAAAATAAATAAAATGAAAAGCTAAAAAAAAAAAAAAAAAAAAAAAAAAAAAAATGTGCAGTCTAAGACTATCCTCTCAGTAGAGTCTACACTCTGGGAGGGCAGGAATGTGTCTGTTTTATTTGCCTTTGTTCCTTCAGACAGTGCCCAGCACATAGTAAGCTTTCACTAAGTATTTGTTAAGTACATGAATCAATGAAGAAAGAATGGTCCCTTAATTAACATACTTAATTAACATACCAACAAAATTTAATATATATTTTTTTTCTTTTTAAACTTTGCTTATTTCTTCAATTAACAATACATAATTGTGGCTTAAATTTTAAAAAGGTATAAAATTGTATACAGTGATGGTTTTCCTACCTACCCAAGTCCCCTTCCTGGTAACAGTTTGTTTATATTCCCCAGAGGTATTTTATACATACACAAGCAACCATGCATATGTATAGGTTTTTTTTTTTTTGAAAGACAGAGAAAGAGAGAGAAAGAAAGTGAGAGAGCATGCACGCACTCGTGTGTGTGTGTGTGTGTGTGTGTGTGTGTGTGTGTGAGGGGCAGAAAGAGAGAGAAAGAATCCCAAGCAGGCTTCATACCCAGTGTGGAGCCCTACATGGGGCACCATCTCAGGTCTCTGAGATCATGACATGAGCTGAAATTAAGAGTCAGTTGATTAACAGACTGAGTCACCCAGGTGCCTCTGTATAGAATAGTTTCTGACATATTCTCAATCATAATAAAATGCCTTATTCTTCCCCTTAGGTATTCCATTATTTCTGAATTCACATTTCTGGGAAAGTGTTTGATGTCAGTCTGTTGAAGGGACACTAGGTGGCAGCATACAACCAGAAGCTGGAGGCCAGTTGGGGATGGGGGTAGGCGTGGGGGGGGGTGTTAAACGGGGGTTTCACATGGTTGTCCTCTGCACAACAGGTCTCCTGAGCCCTCCTGGCCATGTTTGCCTGTGTTGGTGTGTGGGTAAATGTCTATCCAATTTTAATAAATGAGTTATTGGTTGAGTTTTAAATCTATTACAAATTGAGCTCTAGAATCTGACACGGAACTTATTTGTTGAAAATAACAAAGTTTTAAAGCCACTCCCAATCCAAACTCCCCAATACACCCTCCAAGATCATTCCTATGCCTAGGCTCATCTCTCAGAATTGTTAGCCTAAAATGATTTAAACCCACACCACACACATAATCTGAGGTGTTAAAGTAACAATGGAAGCACACTTACTTTCTCCATGCTTTAAGTTTTCCCTTGCTTTAAGATTTTCCCTTTCCTTGACCATTTTTCTCACATGAATACTTTTCTCACCAAACCCACAGCCACCCCTTCTCTTCTGTCCTGGTGACATTGCCTCCCTCATTTCTCCTACTCCTTTCTAATGAAGTTTGAGGAAACACAAGGATCAAACTGTGTGTATTTCTATTATGGAACCCCCTCACCCATCACAGATTGCATTCTATATACATTGTTGTGTATACTTTTTTATTTAACATATACCCTGGATAATTACTCATCAATATATGAAGAGAATAATTTTTTAAAGCTTTAAAAAATTGTGCTATAACTTATATAGAGTAAAGTGCAATCTTATGTGTGGTGCTTGATACTTTTTTTGCAGGGGTTCACACCTGTGTCACTACCAACCCCTCATGACATAGAACATGTCCCAGCTCCCAGCCTGCCCCTCCGGCCCCCTTCTAGTTGCAACTTCCTCCAAGTTACCACAATTGTGACTTACAGGGAGGAAATCAACTCTTTTTAATGGCTGCATGGTAATCTCATATATGGATGTGACTTTAGCCACGAATTTCCAATCTTTTGCTATTATAAATGAGGATACTTGGACAATCTTGAACACAATCCACCTCTTGTCTTTTTACCTTTATAGACAAGCCCAAACTCACTTTATAGAAAACACATAAAAGGTAATTTTAAACAGGGCCCGGTCTTTCTATGTCTTCCTTTCATTTCTATCTTTATTCTATACAGATTCCTTTCCCTCCTCTGAATTCCTATTGTTCTTCTTGTCTCACCAATCAGTACCCTGCATCCTCTTGCTCTTGCCTTTAAGGCAATCTTCAGCCTCTCTCACTAGAACAGACACCCTAAGGGCCGGACCTGGGACTCATCTCTTTGCATTCCTAGGCTTGGCCCAGTGGTTGGCAAAACCAGATCAAATTCAGTGTCAGCTTGGTAAACACATTTGTATGCCAATATATTAGATTTTAGGATTGTTAAAAATGTGTAACACTCTCAAGGGTCAAACATCTGTCTGCTAAACAGATAAACAACAAAATCATATATAATAGACTGTGGAGCAGATTAATTGCTTAATTTAATAGCTATAATTAGTTCTTCTTACTAAGGCTCTTACTACAACACTCTCCTACATAGGCAGTGCACTCACCAAAATTAGAAACTTAACACTAATGCAATACTACCAGGACTCCACACACCAAGTTTCACCAATTGCACCAATAGAGTCTTTTATAGCAAAAGAAAACAGAACAAAAATTATTTCCTTTGCCCTTCTTCCTTTATGGTTCAGGGTACAATCCTGGATCATGTACTGAATTTAGTTGTCTCTGCCAGTCTTTTTCTTTTCTTTTTAAATTTAAATTCAATTAGCCAACATATAGTGCATCATTAGTTTTTGATGTAGTGTTCAATGATTCATTAGTTGCATATAACATCTAGTTGCATATAACATCCATCACATCAAATGCCTTCCTTAATACCCATTACCCAGTTACCCCATCCCCCACCCACTTCCTTTTCCACAACCCTCAGTTTGTTTCCTGGAATCAAGAGTCTCTCACGGTTTGTCTCCCTCTCTGATTTCTTCCCATTCAGTTTTTCCTCCCTTCCCTTATGATCCTCTGTGCTATTTCTTATATTCCACATATGAGTGAAACTATATGATAATTGTCTCTCTCTGATTGCCTTACTTAACTTAGCATAATACCCTCCAATTCCATCCATGTCAATGTAAATGGTGTGTATTCATCCCTTCTTCATGGCTGAGTAATATTCCGTTGCAGATATGAACCACATCTTCTTTATCCATTCATCTGTTGAAGGGCATCTCAGCTCCTTCCACAGTTTGGCTATTATGGACATTGGTGTTTTGAACATTCGGGTGCATGTGGCCCTTCTTTTCATTGCATCTGTATCTTTGGGGTAAATACCCAGTAGTGCAATTGCTGGATAGTAGGGTAGCTCTATTTTTAACTTCCTGAGGAACCTCTCTACTGTTTTCCAGAGTGACTGTACCAGCTTGCATTCCCACCAACAGTGTAAGAGGGTTCCCCTTTCTCCACATCCTTGCCAATATTTGTTTTTCCTTGTCTTGTTAATTTTAGCCTTTCTAACTGGTGTAAGGTGGTATCTTATTGTGGTTTTGATTTATATTTCCCTGATGACAAGTGATGTGGAGCATTTTCTCATGTGTCTGTTCTGCCAGTCTTTTTCAATCTATAATAGTCCCTCAGCCTTTCTTTATATTTCATAACATTGTCATTTTTAAAATCCCATTCCATTTTATTTTTGTTTATTGATTTTTTTATGTTCAGTTAGCCAACATATTGTACATAATTAGTTTTTTTATGTAGTTTTCAGTGATTCATTAGTGTGTATAAGACACAATGAGATGGAAAACATTCCATACTCATGAATTGGAAGAGTAAACATTGTTAAAATGTCTATGCTGCCCAGAGGAATCTACATTTTCAATGCCATTCCTATTAAAATACCATTGACATTTTTTTTTACAGAGCTGGAACACATAATCCTAAAATTTGTATGGAACCAGAAAAGACCTCTGAATCACCAGAGGAATGCTGAAAAATAAAAACAAAGCTGAAGCTGGGGGCATTGCATTGCTCGATGTCAAGCTATATTACAAAACTGTGATCATCAAAACAGTATGGTATTGGCACAAAAACAGACACATAGATTAGTGAAAACAGAATGAAGACTCCAGAAATGGACCCTCAACTTTATGGTCAACTAAACCTCGAAAAAGCAGGAAAAAGTGTCCAATGGAAAAAAGACACTTTCTTCAATAAATGGTGTTGGGAAAATTGGACAGCCACATGCAGAAGAATGAAACTGGACTATTCTCTTATACAACACACAAAGATAAGTGTCATTTTTGAAGAGTATGTGCCTGTTACTTTTAGAGTATCTCTCAGTGTGGGTCTGTCTGATGTGTCTTCGATTCAATTCAGGTTGTGTATTTTGGGCAATACCACAGAAGTGATGTTGTGCACTTCTCAGTGCATCATGTTAGGACCCTGTGATGGTTCATTATTGGTGATGTTAACTTTAACCACTTGGTTGAGATAGTATCTGCTAAGTTTCTTTACTTTGTTACACACACTCTTTAAATTAATTCCTCAGAAAATTATTATAACCTTCATTCTATAAATGAGCACACTGAGGCACAAAGATGTAGATGACTTGCCCAAAGTCATACTCATAAGCCAGAATCTCAACCCAGCCCTTTTGGCTCCAAAGCAAACACTCTTACCTGCCACGCTAAAGGGAGACTTTGGGGGCTGGAAGACTTGATGTTCTTGTCCTGTGGAAAACTGTTGGAGGGCAGGGAATATGTGGATGGACAGAAACATGAAGTGTAATGGGCTAAGCCTCTTTATTAGTATGTCTGGCTTGGGGCTTGGTGTATTACTCTGTGGATAATTTTGTTAAGGATGCCCTGGGTTATGATTTGTGCTGGCCTGAGCCTTCTCTGGAGTGGCAGGGCTGGCCTGCTTGAGAATGCCACTACTCCAAATTCCCATTCTGGGGGTAAGTTCCTTGTAGTTGTTCAGAGGTCATGATGTGCCCCCAATCTTAGTTTCTTGGCTACATCCATGATTTTTATTGTAGAAGTACAGTGAAAAAGTTGTCATAATAGAGTCATGAACAAAAAGAGTTGATCTATATTTTGGAATTCTGTGTGGACAAGAGATACAGACCTGTTTCACAGATAACTCCCTGTCTGTTAGTGTCCAAGCTCACTGAGGGCTAGATGCTCCCAAGCACCAAGGCTTTGAGCAGACCTGTGCCTGATCCTCTGTTCTTTTCCTCCAGTTCTTTTTTTTTAATTTTTAAAGATTTTTATTTATTTATCTGACAGATAGAGATCACAAGTAGGCAGAGAGGCAGGCAGAGAGAGAGAGATCCTCCAGTTCTTTTGACCTGGCTTCCCCTAAGCCCTTCCTGATCCTTGAAAAGCTCTTGGTCATCTGCTCACTCCCTTGCTTCCCCAACTGCTGACTCACTATGTGCTTACGAGATACATTTTACCATGCACTCCTTCTCCACACCTGGCACAGCTCCAGCTTTCACTCAGTCAAGTTTCTTCTGCTTCTCAGCAGTATTTCCAGATTCTCAGTCTTAGTTTGGACCCCCTGGAAGAAAAGTCTGGGGAAGGAGGGAACTAGAGTAGTTATACATCAGCTCCTGTAAGTCATTTGTTAAGCTTTAATTTTCCTGCATATCTGGCCTGCTGTACATGCATGCTCTGAAAGAGCCCTTAGGCACAGAGATCAGATAAGGCAGATGGGACTGACTATAGTTGATACTGGAAAAGTAAGGGTCTGAAGGCTACTGGTGAGGGCAGTGGCAACCTGGTTCATAAACTCTTAGGATTTTAGAGCAGAATAGGAGTTAAGAGACCATCTAGTCCATTTTCTCCCTCTCCCTCAGTGGAGTCAGATATAAACCTTGCATTTATAAAGAGGAAACTCAGATGGAAAAATTTCCTGAATTTTCTGGATTTCTCCAAATTTCACTTTTTTAAAAAATTTTTATTTTAAAATTTGTTTTCATTTAAAAAAATTTTAATTCCCATGTAGATAACACAGTGTTATATTAGTTTCAGGTATATCATATAGTGATTTGACAGTTCCATATATTACTCAGTGCTCATCAAGATAAGTGTACTCTTAATCCCATTCACCTGTTTCACCTGTCCCTCTACCCACCTTCCCTATGGTAACCATCTGTTTGTTCTTTGTAGTTAAGAATCTGTGTTTTGGTTGGTTTCTCTTTTTTTTTTTCTTGTTCATTTGTTTTGTTTCTTAAAGTCCGCATATGAATGAAATCATATAGTATTTATCTTTCTGCCTGGCTTATTTCACTTAGCATTATACTCTCTAGATCCATCCATGTTGTTGAAATTGGCAAGATTTCATTCTTTTTTTATGGCCAAATAATATTTCTTTGTGTGTGTGTGTGTGTGTGTGTGTGTGTGTGTGTGTGTTTATGTGTGTGATGGATACTTGGGCTGCTTCCATAATTTAGGTTGTAAGTAATGCTGCTATAAACATCAGGGTGTATGTATCCCTTTGAATTGGTGTTTTTGTGTTTTTTGGGGGTTAAATATCCGGTAGTGTATTTACTGGGTCATAGGGTAGCTCTATTTTTAACTTTTTTTTTTAAGATTTTATTTATTTATTTGACAGAGAAAGATCACAAGTAGGCAGTGAGGCAGGCAGAGAGAGAGGAAGAAGCAGGCTCCCTGCTGAGCAGAGAACCCCATGCGGGACTCAATCCCAGTACCCGGAGATCATGACCTGAGCTGAAGGCAGAGGCTCAACCCATTGAGCCACCCAGGTGCCCCTCTATTTTTAACTTTTTGAGGAAACTTTGTACTGGTTTCCTGAGTGGCTGCATCAGTTTACATTCCTGCCAACAGTGCACGAGGGTTCTTTTCCATCTACATCCTCACCAACACCTATTGTTTGTTGTGTTGTTGACTTTAGTCATTCTGACAGGTATGATGTGAGGTGATATCTCATTGTGGTTTTGATTTGTATTTCCCTGATGATAAGTGAGGTTAAACATCTTGTCATGTGTCTGTTGGCCATTTGTATGTCTTCTTGAGAGAAATTTCTGTTCATTTCTTCTGCCCATTTTTAAATTGTATTGTTTGGGAGTTTTGAGTGTGTGTTGAGATGTGTAAGTTCTTTATATGTTTTTTGGATGCTAACTGTTTAAAATTTTTTTTATTATTTATTTATTTTTAAAGTTCTTTTCAGTGTTCCAGAATTCATTGTTTAGGCACCACACCCAGTGCTCCATGCAATACGTGCCCTCCATAATACCCACCACCAGGCTCACCCAACCTCCCACCCCCCTCCCCTTCAAAACCCTCAGTTAGTTCCTCAGAGTCCACAGTCTCTCATGGTTCGGATGCTAACTTTTTATTGAATATGTCATTTGCAAATATCGTCTCCAGTTCAGTATGTTGTCTTTTAGTTTTGTTAGTTGTTTCCTTTGTTGTGCAAAAGCTTTTTATTAATTTTAATTTTAATTTTTATATTTATATATATATATATTTATTTTTGCAGTTTTTTTATTGGGTTATGTTAGTCACCATAAAATACATCATTAGTTTTTGGTACAGTGTTCCAAAATTCATTGTTTAGGTATAATACCCAGTGCTCCATGTAATATGTGCCCTCCTTAATACCCACCACCAGGCTTACCCATCCCCATATCACCTTCCCCTCTAAAACCCTCAGTTTATTTCTTAGAGTCCACAGTCTCGCATGGCTCATCTCCCCATCCAATTTCCCCAATTCATTTTTCCTTTTCTTCTTCTAATGTCCTCCATGTTATTCCTTATGTTCCACAAGTAAGTGAAACCATATGATAACTGAGTTTCTCTGTTTAACTTATTTCACTCAGCATAATCTCCTCCAGTCCCATCCTTGGTGCAAAAGTTGGGTATTCATCCTTTCTGATGGCTGAGTAATATTCCATAGTATATATGGACCACATCTTCTTTATTTATTCATCTGTTAATAGGGCATCTCAGCTCTTTCCACAGTTTGACTGCTGTGGCCATTCTGCTATGAACATTGGGGTACATATGGCCCTTCTTTTCACTACATCTATATCTTTGGGGTAAATATCCTGTACTGCAATTGCCAGGTCATGGGTAGCTCTATTTTTAATTTTTTGAGGAATCTTCACACTGTTTTCCAAAGTGGTGCACCAACTTGCATTCCTACCAATGATGGTGCTGGGAAAATTGGGCAACTATGTAGAGAAGAATGAAACAACCATTCTCTTACACCATACACAAAGATAAACTCAAAATGGATGAAAGACCTCAGTGTGAGACAGGAGTCCATCAAAATCCTGGACGAGAACCTAGGTAGTAACCTCTTCAACATCAGCCACAGCAACTTCTTTCAAGAGACATCTCCAAAGGCAAAGGAAACAAAAATGAAAATAAACTTCTGGGACTTCATCAAGATAAAAAGCTCTAGGGTGCCTGGGTGGCTCAGTGGCTTAAGCCTCTGCCTTCAGCTCAGGTCATGATCCCAGAGTCCTGGGATCAAGCCCCGCATTGAGCCCCACATTGGGCTCTCTGCTCAGCAGGGAACCTGCTTCCCCCTCTCTCTCTGCCTGCCTCTCTGCCTACTTGTGATATATATCTCTGTCAAACAAATGAATAAAATCTTAAAAAAAAAAGATAAAAAGCTTCTGCAAAGCAAAGGAAACAATCAACAAAACAAAGAGGCAACCCACGGAATTGGAGAAAATATTCGCAAATGACACTATTTTTTAAAAAAAGATTTTATTTATCCATTTGAGGGAAAAAGAGAGAGCGAGCCCGAGGGGGGAAGGGCAGAGGGAGAGATTCTCAAGCTGGAGTGGGGCTAAATCTCACAACTCTGGGATCATGACCTGAGCTGAAATCAAGAGTCAGATGCTCAACTGACTAAGCCAGTCAGGCATCCCAAAGCTTTTTATTTTGATATAGTCCCAATAGTTTGTTTTTGCTTCTATCTATAGATCTATCTATATATATATCTTTATTTTTGTTTTAAGCATTTTCCTTTCATATATGATTTAAAAGACTGCTCTATAAAGCAATCATTATAAAACTGTGTTGAACTCCTAATGTATAAAGATATAATTTGTTTGACAATAATAGGACAGGAGCAGGGAACAGAGCTCCATTGTAGCAAAGTTTTTGTGTACTACTGAAATCAATTAGCCTCAGTCAAAACTAGATTATTTTAAATTAATATGTTCATTGTAATCTCTGGGGAAACCACCAAAAAAGCACCCAAAAGTATAATAAAATAAACAGAGAGAGAATTAAAATGATATATTAGAAAATATTTAAATAGAAAAGGCAGTCATGGAGTAATGGAAAAACCAAAAAGATGTAAGATGTGATTACTGATAAAGATAGGATTTATGAAAGACATAAATCCTATCTTATCAGTAATCACTTGGAGTGTAAATGGACTAAATATTCCAATAAAAAGACAAAGATTGTTGGAATGGGTTAAAAATGATCCAACTATTCTATTAGCCAACCAGGAAGAATTCTTTTGTAAGCTGATTTATTAATACTCTCTCAAGATAGGGCAATGTTATATAATTAAATAATGAGAAGGAAAGGTCTTTCTGAGTCACAGACACATAACCACGAAGAAAGCTTTAATTATACAATTTTAGCTGCAGGCAAAAGATACAAGATTTAAAATTCATAGGTCTTGATATCATAGAGTGTTTTCCAGTGGGCTGATGTGTGCTCAGACTAATATGCAAAAAAATCAATAATGATAAGCCAAATTCTCTGTCATCTCTAATCCCAACAGAGAATATAACTCTATAAATCCATTGACCCATGTATAGATCACCATGTGATCAGACCAAAACACCAAATTCCAAAACCATTGCTGTGACTATTGGGGAATCACTTGTCAGATATAAGTAAGGCAGAAATAAAAACACAAAGGAGAAGGGGGAAAGTATGAGAGAAACAATAAGTCAGCAAAATTAAAGTTCATTTGTGCTTGAAACACACCTGTGGAAGTCAGCAAAAGTGGTTCCGGAGCTTAAGCTGCCATGTAGTGTGTTTCTTCAGCAACATAGTTTACCTGGCTTTGGGTAAACCCATTGGGCATCTCAGTTAATAACACGCCAAACTGTTAAAGAATTTTTTAAAAAGATTTTATTTATTTATTTGACAGAGAGAGATCACAAATAGGCAGAGAGACAGGCTGGGGGCAGGGGAAGCAGGCTCTCTGCTGAGCAGAGATCCCAGGACCTTGAGAACATGACCTGAGCTGAAGGCATAGGCTTAACCTTCTGAGCCACCCAAGTGCCCTTAAAGGATTTTTTTTTTTTTTTGAAACATAAAGCATTTATTATTGCTATAGTCAAGGCAAAATCTCTGGAAACAATTGGCCTTGATAACGGGGGTAGAATCAGAACCGTTATTCATGGGTTTACAGTCTGTTCTCTGCCGTCCACGCGTCACAGTTTCACACACGGCATCTACCACGGGACGGACCTTTGTCACACCAGAGGGAGAAGAACGAACTTGGGAGTCACAAAGCATGGCTTACCTACCTGCCTCAGTTACCTGACTTCAGACCCATCACTTGCGGTGAACCTGTTTCATCCTGTGCTGATTCAAAAAAAAAAAGATGGGACAGGGCAGAGGGGCCTGAACAAACCCAGCTGCTTGGAGGGCCTCTTGAGATAATGTGGGTGAGAAACCAGGAGGACATAAATGAAATTGCCCGGGATGCTTGAAAAAAATGATACAAAACAGAGTATTCCTAGTAACAGTGTTTGGAAGCCCTGCAGAGAAGGGCAGGAACCCCATCGTGTAGCCTCCGAGCGCGGCAGCGGGTGGGACAGTCACCGAGCATCCGAGATCTTGGGGCAGGACAAAGGACACTGATGCCCAAGCCTCCAGACTCACAGAGGAAGGAGCTGACCTGACAAGCCATGTAAGATGGACCGAGCTTTACCCTAGAAACACTTTGTCAGTTTTATTTTACCGTAATATACATCTGTACACTCAAGAATAAAAAGGCTATTACACCAGGGTCCGTGAGTTTTACCCAGTCCCTCCAGAAATGGTTCCTGCATCGTGTATGGTTTCGTTTCTTTTCCGCACCTGCTTGAATACTTGAATAAACCATTCTCCAGTTTTAATCCTTTTATTTTTACCCTTTTAGGTAACATAATCCAAACTCTGACAAACTGCGCAGAAGCTCTTTGGCATTAATCTAATTTTAGGATACTGATACAGACAGACGAAAACATGGTTTCTCCTTTACTTTGACGAAGTAATGTAATTTTTACCTTATTTATCTGTATGAAATTCCAGCAGTTAATTTGAACATTTATTTATACGACGTTTGTATTTCTAGGTCTTTAATACAGTGTTTCTACCCCTTAAAGGATTTTTAAAGAAGGTAATATTCTGACTTCCAAAGCCATATAAATTGCTCACATGCCAAAGATTATTTGGCTCATTAATTAATGAGGGAGACTGTAAGTAAAATCTTATATTATTATATTATATAATAATATAATATATATAATATATAATTATATATAATATACAATCATATATATTATATAATAGATATATATTATCTATATAGATATATATAGATATATATCTATATATAGATATATAGATATATATATTATATATTAGATATAGATATATATCTAGTATTAATATAGATATATATAATATATTATATATATTATATATATAATATAATATAAAATATACTATAATATATATTAATATTATTATAATATAATTATAATATATATACTCTATTATATATAATAGATTATATATTATATATATTTAATTTAATAAATATTATATATAAATATATATATTTATTTTATATTTATTTATATTATATTTATTTTATATAAAATATATAAACATATATAAATATATAAAAAATATATAAAAAATATAATATATTTATAGTTATATATTTTATATTTATAGTTATAAATATAAATATTTTATATTTATATTATATTCATTTATATTATATAAATATATAAAAATATATATAATATAATTATATATTATATGTATGCATATATATGTATGTATATATAATTATATATTATATATTATAATTTTATATTATAATTATATTATATGTATAATATACTTATAATACATATTATATATTATATATATTAATATATAATATATAAATTATATATTATATATAATATATATATTATATATAAAAATATATTATATATAATATATAAATATATTTATATATTTAATATATATAATATATATAATAAATATAAATTTATAAATAAATATATAAAAATAAATATATGTATATAAATATATAATAATATATTTATATATAAATGTATTTATATTATTTATAAAATATAATATTTTAATATTTATTTTATTAATATTTTATTTATTTATTTATTTAATAAATAGATATTTATTTATAAATATTTAATAAATATTTAATATAAAATTATAATATAAAATATATAGATATTTATATTTATAAATATATAAATATTATAAATATATTTATATAAATAGAAATTAATATTAAATATAAATATAAATATTATATATATTTAATATTAAATATAAATATATATTATAAATATATAAATATATATAAATAATATATAAATATATTATTTATATTTATATATTTTATATTTATATTTATAAATATAAATATTTTATATTTATTTTTATTATATTTATTTATATTATAGAAATATATACATAAATATACATATAATATGTAATAATATAACTATAATATATATTATAAAATATTATGATTATATATATAATATAATCATATATAATATTATATATATATTATATATATAATATATATAATTATATATTATATTGTATGTATATTATATATTATATGTTATATATTATATATTATAATTATATTATCTTATGTTATAATATAATGTTACAATATAATATGTTATGTATTACAATATAATATATTATATTATAATTATATATATAATTATATATATATAACATATATATATAATATACATATAACATATATATAATATACACATATATAATATATATAATTATAATATTATAGTATTATATTAGAATATAATATATAATAAAATATATTATAATATATAATAAAATATAATATAATATTATAATATATTATATTATAATTATATATATTTTAAATCATATTATATCATATATATAATATAATATAATTATATAATCATATATAATATATAATTATATATTATATAATATATATTATATTTTATATAAAATATTTTATATATAATATATAATATAATATATTTATATATAATTGATATATATAATTGATATATATAATTTATATATGTAATATATAAGTATATAATATATTTAAATATATAATATTTATTATATTTATTAAATATATAATAATATATAATATATAATATATAATATATAATATATTTATATATGTAATTATGATATATACTATATAATATATATAATATATAATATAATTATATGTTATATATAATTTTATATTATAATATATAGCATATATAATATATATAATATATAATATATATTATATTTTATATATATTATATTTTATATATAATATTATAGATATTATATAAAATATAATATATTATAATAATATAATATAAATAATATATCTAAATATTAATTAATTAATTAATCAACTATAATATAATCATATTATAATTAATTTATCAATTTTAATATAATAATTATATTATAAAATATAATACTAATTATTAAGTAATTAATTAAATAAAATATAAAGTAATATAATATAATTATATATAATTATATATTATATAATATAATTATATTATATATGATATAATATAATTATGTATATATATAATTATAATATAATATATTATATTATAATTATATTATATATTTACATTACATTATAATATATAATATATATTATATGTATATAATATATACATAATATAATTATATATAATATATAATTATATAAATAATATATATAATATATATAATATATATTATATATATAATATAATATAATTATAGTATAATATAATATAATAATATCCAAGTGCATTACAACACACAATTTATATTGTAAAATATCTCAAAGTCAAGGAAACTTGAAATACCCCTGTAGAAAGAGATACACAAAATGGCAAGATCCTCGGTAATCTCTCAGTCCATTTCACGTCTTCAAAAAAGATCCAATGGTGTGTGTGTGTGGAGGGCATCTGAGTGGTTCATTTGGTTAAGCATCTGCCTTGGCTTAGATCATGATAGCAGAGTCCTGGGATCTAGCCCCAGGTGGAGCTTTTATTCTCAATGGGGAGTCTGCCTCTCCCTCTCTTCCTCTGCCTCTCACCATGTCTTGTTTTCTCTCTTTAAGACAAATAAATAAATAAAATCTTAAAAAAAAATCCAATGTGTATAAGAGACACATTAGACTTAAGCCCACAAATAAGTGGAAAGTAAAAGAGTAGAAATAAAACACAGTAACCAAAGGTAAGCTGGAATGCTATGCTGACATCAGGCAAAATAGACTTTAAGACAAAATTTTACTAGAAACAAAGAAGACATTTTATAATGATAACAGGGACAGTCCACCAAGTAGAAATAACAATTATAAATATGTATGTACCTAACAACAGTTAAAAATAAGGGATTACTACATAGAATATATAAAGAACACCTATAAGTCTACAACAATAACAACCTGATTTTGAGAGGGGAAAAGACTTGACATTTCTTTAAGGATATAGAAATTAACAGTAAACACACAAAAAGATGCTCAACATTACTAATTATTAGGAAAATGCAAATCAAAACCACAATGAGATACCACTTCACATCGAGTAGAATGGCTATTATTAGCAAACAAAACAAAACAAAACAGAAAATTAACTGTTAACAAATATGTGGAGAAACCAAAACACTTGTGCATTTCTGGTGAGAATGTGAAATGATGCAACTGCTATGGGGAAGAGTATGACAGTTCTTCTAAAAATTATGGAATTACCATATAGTCCAGCAATTCCAATTCTGGGTATATAACTGTAAGAATTGAAAGTACAATATTTGTAAAGCCATGTTTATAGCAGCATTATTCACAATAGCCAAAAGGTGAAGCAACTCAACTTTCTATCAATGGATAAATGGATAAACATAATTTAGTACATCCACACAGTGGAATATTATTCAACTTGAAAAAGGAATAAAATACTGACACATGCTGCAACATGAATGAACCTTGAAGACATTATGCTAAGTGAAATAAGTTATGCACAAAAGGTTATGATGCCATTTCCTTTGATATGAAATACCTAGAGTAGTCACACTCACAGAGACAAGAGTAAAATGGTTATCAGGGAGTAAATCGTTATCAGTAGGAAAGAATGGAAGTTAGAGATTAATGGGGACAGAGCTTCTTCAGTGTAGGTACATATCTCAGTCTATAAAGCCAGCATTGCCTTGATCCCAAAACCAGACAAAAATCCCATCAAAAGTAGAATTACAGACCCATATCTTTGATGAACGTGCGTGCCAAAATACTCAACAAAATGCTAGCCAACAGGATCCAACAGTACATTAAAAGGATTATTTACCATGACCAAGTGGGATTTATTCCTGGGCTACAAGTGTGGTTCAACATTTGCAAATCAATCAACATGATAGATCACATTAATAAAAGAAAAGCCAAGAACGATATTATGCTTTTAATTGATGCAGAAAAAGCATTAGACAAAATGCAGCATCCTTTCCTGATTAAAACTTTTCAGTATGTAGAGATGGGGGGAACATACCTAGGTCTCATAAAAGCCATGTATGAAAAGCCCACAGCAAATAGAATTCTCAATGGGGAAAAACTTGAGAGCTTTTTCCCCAAGGTCAGGAACATTACAGGGATGTCCACTCTCACCACTGTTCAACATAATACTAGAAGTCTTAGCCTCAGAAATTGGACAATAAAAATAAATAAAAGGCTTCACATTGTCAGAGAAGTCAAAATCTCACTCTTTGCCAATACATGATTCTCTATGTGAAAAACCCAAAAGATTCCACCCCCACATTGCTAGAACTCATCTAGCAATTGAGAAATGTGGCAGGATATAAAATCAATACACAGAAATGTTACATTTCCATACATGAGCAATGATACAGAAGAAAGAGAAATTAAGCAGTTGATCCCATTTATAATTGCACCAAAAACCATAAGATACCTAGGAATAAACCTAACCAAAGAAGAAAAAGATCTCTACTCTAAAAACTACAGAACACTCATGAAAGAAATTGAAGAACACACAAAGAGATAGAAAAACATCCCATGTTCATGAATTGGAAGAATAAAAATTGTTTAATGTAATCCCTATAAAAATACCATTGACATTTTTCAGAGCTGAAACAAACAATCCTAAAGTTTGTATGGAATCAGAAAAGACCTCAAACAGCCAGAGGAATGTTGAAAAAGAAAACCAAAGCTGGTACATCACAATACTGACCTTCAGACTCTACTACAAAGCTGTGATCATCAAGATGTATGGTAATGGCACAAACACAGACACATATTGACTGATGGAAGAGAACAGAGAACCCAGAAATGGATCCTCAACTCTATGGCCAACTAATCATCAACAAAACAACAACAAAAAAGAATATCCAAATGAAAAAAGACACTCTCGTCAATAAATAGTGCTTCTGCCACATGCAGAAGATGAAACTGGGCCATACACAAAAATAAACTCAAAATAGATGAAAGACCTAAATGTGAGACAATAATCCATTAAAATCCTAGGGGAGAATACAGGCAGGAACCTCTTTGAGCTCAGCTGCAGCATCTTCTTACAAGACACATCTCTAAAGGCAAGGAAACAAAAGCAAATTGAACTATTGGCATTTCATCATGACAAAAAGCTTTTCCACAGTAGAAGAAACTGTCAACAAGACAAAAAGGCAACCTACAGAATGGGAGAAGATATTTGCAAATGACATATCAGATGAGGGGCTACTATCCAAGATCTATAAAGAATTTCTCAAACTCAACACCCAGAAAAACAAAAAATCTGATCAGGAAGTGGGCAGAAGATATGAACAGACATTTCTTCAAAGAAGACAGGCAAATGGCCAACGGACTCATGAAAAAATACTCCATGTCACTTGCCATCAGGGAAATACAAATCAAAACCACAATGAGAAACCATCTCACACTGGTCAGAATGGCTAAAATTAACAAGTCTCTGGAAACAATAGATGTTGGCAAGGATGTGGAGAAAGGGGAACCCTCTTACACTGTTGGTGGGAATGCAAACTGGTGCAGCCCCTCTGGAAAACAGTATGGAGGTTCCTCAGGAAGTTAAAAATAGAACTATCCTATGACCCAGGAATTATACTACTAGGTATTAACTTCAAAGATTTAAATGTAGCGACCCAAAGGGGCACCTCCCCCCCCACCCCATGTTCATAACAGCAATGTCCACAAGAATGAAACTCGGGAAAGAGCTGAGATGTCCATCAACAGAAGAATGGATAAAGAAGATGAGGTATACACACACACATACACACACGCGCGCGTGCGTGTGCACGCGCGCACACACAAACACTGGGATATTACTCAGCCATCAGAAAGGATGAATACTTCACATTTACATCAATGTGGATAGAACTGGAGGGTATTATGCTGAGTGAAATAAGTCAATCAGAGGAAGACAATTATTGTAATGTTTCACTTATATGTGGAATATAAGAAACAGTGCAGAGGATCATAGGGGAAGGGAGGGAAAACTGAATGTAAGTCATCAGAGAGGGAGAAAAACCACGAGAGTCTATTAATGATAGGAAACAAACTGAGGGCTACTGGAAGGGAGGCTGGTGGTGGGATGGGGTAACTGGGTGATGGTTATTAAGGAGGACACATGATGTGATGAACACTGGGTGTTATATGCAATTGATGAATTATTGAACTCTACATATGAAACTAGTGATGTACTCTATGTTGGATTATTGAATTTAAATAAAAAGAAGAAGAAAAAGACCTTTATGAGGTATTGCTTCACTTCCACTAGGACGGCAACAATAAAAAAAGAGAAAAAGAAATATTGATGAGGATATGGAGAAATAGAACCCTTGAACATTGTTGTTTTGGATGTAAAATGATGTAGCTGCTGTGGAAGACAGACTGGTAGCTCCTCTAAAATTTAAAAATATATCTTCAATATGATCTAAGAATTCCACTTCTGGGTAGAAATCCCAAAGAACTGAAAACACATGCTTAAAACAATTATTTGTGAATGTTCATAGCAACAGTATTCGCAATAGCCAAAAGGTGAATGTCCACCAATTGATAAATGTATCCATTTATAATGTGACATATTACCCAGCCCTAAGGAGGAATGAAGTACTGGTACATGATGTGACATGGATAAACCTTGAACACATTGTGATAAATGAAAGAAGACACAAAAGGCTACATATTGTATCAGAAGTTTCCAATTTTATGGAATGTGCAGAATAGGCAAAGTCACATAGACACAAGTAGATTAATGATTGCAGAGGCTAGTGTGAGGGAGGAATGGGATGTGATTGCTAATGCCTTTCTTTTTGGAGTAATGTAAATGTTCTAAAACTAGATAATAATGGTTTCAAGGCTCTCTGAATATACTAGAAATCACAGAACTGTACACTTCAACAGGGAGAATCGTATGGTTTGTGAATTACCACTCAATAAACCTTTTATAGAATAACAAGTATCTTCTCTGTTATAACCACAGTGCAATAATTAAAATTAGAAAGTTAACACACTAATGTAATACTGTTATATAATTCGTATATCTTAGTTTGAATTTGTCATTTGTTCTATTAATGCCACTAATAGCAAAAGAAAGTCTTTGATCTTGTGTTGTAGTTTTCATGTCTCATCTCATTTAATCTGGAACAATTTCTCAGTTTCTCTGACCCTCCCATCCCCTGACCACTTAAAAAAAAGATTTTGTTTATTTTTGTCAGAGAGAAAGAAAGCACAAGCAGGGAGAGCAGCAGTCTCCCTGCTGAGCAAGGAGCCTGATGTGGGACTCAATCCCAGGACCCTGGGATCACGACCTGAGCTGAAGGCAGGAGCTTAACCCACTGAGCCACCTAGGCATCCCTTGACCATTTTTAAGAGTAAATTATTTTGTACAATGCTTCTCACTTTGCTTCTTCTGATATTTTCTTATGATTAATTTCAGATTATGCATTTTTGTCAGGAATACCACAGAAGTGGTAATGTGCCTTTTCTTTGCTGTGTATCCTAGCAAAGGGCAGGTGGAGGTTGGTTGTCCAGTCACTGATGATGTAAGTTTGTGTTTGCTTGGTTTTTCCATTGTCAAGGTGTTATATTTTCTTGTGAAATTAATATGTACCTTGTGGAGAAATACATGTATGACTATGTAAATATCCTCAAATTTCCATCCCTTTGAGTGGAATTGAAGATTTTTTCCTGAAAAATTCAGACTCACATCAGTTCCTATTTTTGTTTTGGTGGGTTTTATTTTGATTTAAAAGACTCAAAGAGCTCTGAGTTTTCTAAAAGATGTACAGTCAAGCATTGGCCTGCCTATTTTTTTTTTAAAAGATTTTATTTGTTTCTTTGACAGACAGAGCTCACAGGTAGGCAGAGAGGCAGGCAGAGAGAGAGAGGAAGAGAAGCAGGCTCTCTGCTGAGCAGAGACCCCGACACGGGGCTCGATCCCACTACCCTGGGACCATGACCCAAGCCAAAGGCAGAGGCTTTAACCCACTGAGCCACCCAGGCACCCCTGGCTTGCTTATTTTGAAGGGAACATAGAAATAGCCAAATTATCTAGGTTTAATCATCCCGATTTGCAGAGAAGATGATGACATCTTGACTCAGGGGCTTAACACCAGCTAATTTTTGGGAGTTTGCCCTCTGCCTTCTTAGAGTTGGAGGGGTGTTTTGATGATTTGGTAATTATTGTAAATAATACTAAGGTAGTTCTTTATACTTCACAGAGGTTGAGAAGGTCCTGGACAACTTTTATTTGTTGAGATTTCAGGAACATTAAAATATAAGTAACAAAAGTGGGTTGTGACTCTGGTAGAAAAAAGATCAATATTTACTGCCTGTGGGGGTGAGGGTGAGCTGGGGTTGCCTGGAAAAGGCTATAGAACTTTTAAAAAAAATTTTTTTTTCTTTATTTCTTGAACTTTTTAAGGTAATGGAATTTTGTGTATCTTAATTGGAATGATACACCATGGTGTCAAGTGTTACATTATAATATGTTTTACCTAAAAATCCCCACCAACACATATTGAGCTCTGGTTAATGATGCACATGCTGAGACATTTAGGGAAGGGCACTGATGTCAGCGTAACTTAGATGCTGACATTATTGAATGGATAGGTAAACAGAGGGATAAATTTGTGATAAGACAGGTTTCCAAAACTTTAACAATTATAGAATGTAAGTGGGGGCTAAATGAGTGTTCACTTTCAACTTTTCTGTACATTTGAAAATTTTCATAATAAAATGTTGAAGGAAGGGGGAGGGGCAAGATGGTAGAGAAGTAGACCTAAATTTCCTCTGGTCCAGGAATCCAGCTAGATAGTTTTGAAACCATTCTGAACACCTACAAACTCAACAGGAGATTGAAGAAAAGAATAGCAGTAATTCTATGAACAGAAATGCAACCACTTTCTGGAAGGTAGGACATATGAAGAAGTGAATCCAAGGTGACATTTGGTATTAGGCAGCAGAGGGAGTGCAGGAAGGAGCCTCTGTCAGTCAGTACTAGCAAGTATAGAACAGAGGAGCACAAAATCAGAACTTTTAGAAGTCTGCTCTGCTGAGGGACGTTGCTCCACTGGCTAAGCTGGGGTGGAACACTTGCTGGCACAGTATGGTCTCAGGACCCTCAGGGTCACAGAAAGACCAGGGGTACCTGAGTGTGGCAAAACTCCCAGGTATCAAAGAGAGGAATCTGGCTGCAAAGACAGAGCTGACAGAGATCTCAGCTTGGAGTTTACATAAACCATGATCCATGGCACAGTTGGGACACTACTCTTTGAGCAGGGACCCCACAACTGGCAGATCCAGGGATACTCCCCTTCCTCCTCCCAGCAGGAGCATCACAGGAGCACACCACAGGAATCTGCTGGGTTTGGAAACTCCAAACAGGGTCATGTGCTAGATATAGAAACACTTCATCACAGGCTGGGTGAGAATGGAGCATGACTAGAGACCAGGGGGACAAGAGAGATTGACTGCTTTTCTCTGAGGGTGCACTGAAGAGTGGGGCCCTGAGCTCTTGGCTCCTCTGGATCTGAGATTGGGAGGACACCATTTTCATTATAGTTCTTCAAACCTGTACAGAAAGTTTTCAGGGAACAAAAGCTACTGATACCAAACCCAAGCAGATTACCTAGCCTGGTCCCTGACAACGGTGGTGCAATTCCACCTCAAGCAAAGGCATTTGAGAATCACTACAGCAGGCCCCTCCCCCAGAAGATCAGCAAGAACATCCAGCCAAGATCAAGTCTACCAATCAATGAGAACTGCAAAACTCCAGTGTTAGGGGAATACAGCACATAGAATTCATGGGTTTTCCCCCATGATTCTTTAGTCTTTCAAAGTTAATATTTTAAATTTTAAAATTTTCTTAAATTTTCTTTTTTTTGAAATTTTCTTCTTTCCTTTTTCAACCATCTTATCAATGCCTTTTTAAAAATCTTTTTTTTTTCATTTTTACACTCATATTCTGTCCCTTCATTGTATTTTTTGTATATATGTATTATATATGTACATATATACATATATATAATACATGTATTATATATATGTATTTTTTTGTATATGAATGTATATATATATGTGTGTGTGTGTGTATGTATGTATATATATTTTTTTTCTTTCTTTAAAATTTTGGGATACAGTTTCCTCTAGCAGCCCAAAATATACCTAAATTTAGGGTATGACTTTGTTCTAGTGTCCTGCCTGATCACATTCTCTCTCTCTCTCTTTTTAAATTGTTTTTCTTTCTTCTTTCAACCAACTTCTTACCAATTCCTTTTTAAAAATGTTTTTAAACTTTCATCTTTATAGTCATAGTCAATCCCTTCAACATATTTACCCTTATTTTTGTATATATATAGATTTTTCTTTCTTTAAAATTTTGGGAGGCAGTTTCTTTTAAAGATGAAAATACATGCAAAATCTAATATGTGCCTCTGTTCTATCCACCAGCCTGATCATATTCTGCTTACTTCCCCCTCCCCTTCTTTCCCCCCTGGTTTCATGTCTCCTCTGATTTGTTTAGTGTATATTTTTCTGAGGTCATTGTTATACTTTTAGTATTTTGTTCTCTCATTCATCTATTCTTCTCAGGACAAAATGACAAAACAGAAAACTCAGCTAAAAAAAAAAGAACAAGAGGCAGTTCTGATTGTCAGGAGCCTAATTGATAAGGACATTAGTAAGATGTCAGAACTAGAGTTCAGAATGATGATTATAAAGATACTAGCTGGACTTGAAAGCAAGCATAGAAGATACTAGAGAATCCCCTTCTGGAGAAGTAAAAGAACTAAAATCTAATCAAGTCGAAATAAAAAAGGCTATTAATGAAGTGCAATGAAAAATGGGCTCTTACTGCTGGCATAAATGAGACAGAAGAGAGAGTTAGTGATATGGAAGACCAAATTATGGAGAATAAGGAAGCTGGGAAAAAGAGATAAACAACTACTGGATCATGAGGGGAGAATTCGAGACATAGGTGATACCATAAAATGAAACAATATTAGAATAATTGGGATCCCAGAAGAAGAAAGAGACAGAGGGGCAGAAGGTATATTGGAGCAAACTATAGCAGACAACTTCCCTAATTTGGGAAGGAAATTGGCATCAAAATCCAGGAGGCACAGCGAACTCTCCTCAAAATCAATAAAAAAATAGGTCAATATCCCATCATCCAATAATAAAACTTACAAGTCTCAGTGACAAAGAAAAAATCCTGAAAGCAGCTTGTGACAAGAGGTTTGTAACCTACAATGGTAGAAATATTCTATTGGCAGCAGGCCTATCCACAGAAACCTGACAGGCCAGAAAGGACTGGCATGATATATTCAGAGCACTAAATGAGAAAAATATGTAGCCAAGAATACTATATCCAAACAAAGATGGCAGAGAAGTAGGAGACCCTATTTCAACTGGTCCCCTAAGTGAGCTAGATATCTACCAGAACACTCTGAACACCCATGAAATCAGCCAAAGATGTAAGATTGTACACTTCTGGATCTCTACAGGAGCAGAAGACATCAGTGGAGAGGTAAAGCAGAGTGGGGATGCTCAGACTGATATCAGAGGATAAGCAGAAGGGGGAGGGAATCACCCAAAGTGACCCATTGGAAAGTAATACCCCAATATGTAGGTGCCCCGTGGCTGCGGAACAGCATTAACTTGGAGTCTGGTTGATGGGACTGAAAAAGAGCAAAAGATCTTAAAGGGCAAATGGAGGAATCAGGCTGTCATGGGCACCAGCCTAAGCCCATGGACTCAGGACAGCCACTGCCAGTGACCACCTATGTCAGAGAGAGTGTGGCGGAGCCTCTAGTCTGTGGTCCCTGAGCCCCTGCCTTTGCACTGCTTGCACCACAGCTTGGCTGGGCACACTCCCACCCACACGTGACAGAATCTGATGTGGGCACCAGCCGGTGCTTTCTAGGTCCACAGACTTCTGTGCTCTGTGTGCCCTGCGCAACCATGGAGGGTGAGCACTCTCCTGCCCATGCCTGAGAGAGCTTGGTGTGGGTTCCAGCCAGCACTCTTTAGGACCCCGGCCTTCTGCCACCCATGGAGGGTCTGGATGCTCCCAGCCTGCACCCGGAAGAACCTGGCATGGTCTCTCATCAGGATACCTCCGTGGCAGACTTCTGCGACCTGTGCAACCAGGGGGTCTGAGCACACCCTGCATGGTCCTGGACCCCACACAGCAGTCCCAGCAAAGGCAGCCACCAGAAGCAGCCTCCCTGGACCAATATTGCTTGTTGTTTTAGTGACAGAGCATGCAGAGACAAGCGGGCACCTCAGGTGACCACTGAGACAATGGTTAGGGATGCACACCACCTGTAGAAGGTTGTGCTGTTTAGCGGAGTTTGCAGAAGGGGAGTCTGTATGTTCTGGACCATCCAGAGGAGAGCAGACTGAAGCTTCTCTCTGAGGTGGAGGTCTGGGTGCAGTTTACTTTTCACTAAACCTCAAAAAGTTGCAAAAAGCCTCTGAAGGAAAAAACCTCCAGAGAACAAAAGCCTGAAAAACCGGTTTCCACAGAGCCCAGCCCCTTGAAAGAGGGCAGGATGACTCAACCCAAGCAAGACTGACTAAAAAACAACATGGCAGGCCCCCTCCCCAGAAGGCAATCCAAAAAAACGAGAGGACAACAACCACAGGGTCCCCATAAAATGTAAAACCCCAACATCAGGGGAAAAGAATATATTAAGTTCCTGGTATTGTCCTAAAAGCTGTATATTTCATCTATATGACTTTTTAAAAAATTCATTCTCATGATTCTTGTTCTTTTAATTTTTTTTAACCTACTTACCATTATAACTAGAGGTTTAATACAACATATTCCATAATAACTTTTAACTTGAGCTTTTTTCATACATATAACTGTGTTTTTCTTTTTCTTTTCTTCTTTCTAAAAATATACGTATAGGGTGCCTGGGTGGCTCAGTGGGTTAAACCTCTGCCTTCGGGTCAGGTCATGATCCCAGGGTCCTGGGATAGAGCCCCGAATCAGGCTCTCTGCTCAGCAGGGAGCCTGCTTCCCCTCTCCCCCTCTCTCTGCCTGCCTCTCTGCCTACTTGTGATCTTTGTCTGTCAAATAAATAAGTAAAATCTTAAAAAAATATAAAAATAAAAAAATATACATATAGATATAAGCTTCAAGGTAATCCCTTTTTCCTAATCAATACTACCCCTATATGTAAACCAGTTTTAATCTCCCTTTATCTCTGGAAAGTTGAGCCCTTTAACAAAGTTATCAAGATGCATCCAGAAAGAATCAAATAACCTTCTTTGTCCACATCAAGGATTTATAACCACCCTCCATCTTCCATCAGCATTTCTGTGTATTTGTTTTTGTTCTGGTATTATATAAATCTTATTCATGGGGTTCATTTTGGCTGGGTTCATTTTTTTTGTCATTTATTTTTGTTGGTCTTTTTGTCCATTTTTGTTTATATACCTTATAAATCTTATTTTGGGGGCTCATTCTGGCTGGGTTTTCTCTTTTTCTTTCTTTCCCTCTCTTCTTTCTTTTTGGTGGTAACTTCCGATTGCTCCAAAACATTCCAGGGTGCACCTTGCCTGGATAGTGGTTGATATATTCAGCTATATATACCCTCAACCACCTCTCACCAAAATGACTAGGAGGAAGAACACCCAACAGAGGAAAAATTCAGAGACTGTGCCCTCTCCATCAGAACTATTGGATATGGACATAAATAGTATGTCAGAAAGGGAATTCAGGGTAACAATTATCCAGGAAATGGCTAGGTTAGGGAAAACCATTAGTGACAACATAGAATCTCTAAGGACAGAAGTGAAAGCCCACCTGGCAGAAGTTTAAAATGCTATCGATGATATCAATCTATCTAAATACTGTAACAGCTAGGGTAACTAAGGCAGAAGATAGAATTAGTGATCTTGAACAAACTGATATGAAAAAGGATCAGGAGGAGGTCTGGAACAAACAGCTTAGAATCCATAAAAACAGAATTAGGGAAGTAAATGACGCCATGAAACGTTCCAACATCAGAATTATTGGGATCCGGGGCGCCTGGGTGGCTCAGTGGGTTAAAGCCTCTGCCCTCAGCTCAGGTCGTGATCCCAGGGTCCTGGGATTGAGCCCCGCATTGGGCTCTCTGCTCAGCAGGGAGCCTGCTTCCTCCCCTCTCTCTCTGCCTCTCTCTCTGCCTACTTGTGATCTCTGTCTGTCAAATAAATAAATAAATAATCTAAAAAAAAAAAGAATTACTGGGATCCTTGAGGGTGTGGAGAAAGAGAGAAGACTAGAAGATAGAGTTGAACAAATTCTCCATGAAAATTTTCCAATGGAATGGAACAAGCATTCCTGTCCTAGAGGCAGAAAGAACACCCACCAAGATCAACGAATCTAGAAAGACCTCAGGACACTTGATTGTGCAACTCACAAATCATAATTTTAGACAAGCGCTTGTAAGGGCAGCTGGGGGAAGAGATTCCTTATGTACAGAGGAAGTCCATCAGAATAATGTCAGACATATCCACAGAAGCCTGGCAAGCCAGAAAGGGCTGGCAAGACATATTCAGGGACTAAATGAGAACAACATGCAGCCAAGAATACTTTATCTAGCAAGTTTGACATTCAAAGTGGATGGAGAGATAAAGAGCTTCTAAGACTGGCAAGGTTTAAAAGAGTATGTGACCGCCAAGCCGGCACTACAAAAAAATATTAAGGGAGGCTCTATAAAAGAAGAAAGAACCCAAGAGTGACATACAGAAATTTACAGAGACAATCTATAGAAGCAAGGACTTCACAGGCAACATAATGTCAATAAAAAACGTATCTTTCAATAATCACTCTCAACACGAACAGCCTAAATGCTCCCATAAAATGGCACAGGGTTGAAGACTGGTTAAAATGATAGAACCCATCCATATGCTGTCTACGAGACACACTTGGAACCTAATGATATATCCAGACTGAAAGTGATGGGTTGGAGAAGCATGTTTCATGTTAACAGGCCTCAAAAAAAACTGGGGTAGTGATTCTCATAAGAGATAAATTAGATTTTAAGCTAAAGACTATAGTCGGAGACATGGAAGGACACTACATGATTCTTGAAGGGTCTATCCACCAAGAAGGTCTAACAATTGTAAATATTTATGTCCCCAATATGGATGCAGGCAATTACATAATCCAACTGTTAATCAAAATAGTCATACTGATATGAATACATTAATAGTAGGGGATCTTAACATGCCATTCTCAGTAATAGACAGATCATCTAAGCAGAAAATCAATAAAGAAACAAGAGCTTCGAATGACCCATTGGATCAGATGGACCTCATAGATATATACAGAACATTCCACCTTAAGAGAACAGAATACTCATTCTTCTCAAGTGCACATGGAACTTTCTCCAGAATAGTTGACATACTGGGTCACAAATTAGGGCTTGAAGAATACCAAAAGATTTAGATTATTCCCTGCATACTCTCAGACCACAATACTTTGAAACTGGAACTCAACCACAAGAAAAAGTTTGGAAGGAATTGAAACACTTGGAAGCTAAAGACAACCCTGCTTAAGATGTTTGGATCAACCAGGAAATCAAAGAACTTAAACATTTCATGGAAATCAGTGAGAGTGAATATACATTGGTCCAAAACCTATGGGATACCAAAAAGGCAGTCCTAAGGGGGAAATACATAGCCATCCAAGCCTCACTCAAAAAAAACAAAACAAAACAAAAAACAAAAAAACAAAAACAAAAAACCAGAATACACAAGCACTCTTTGCAACCTTAAGGAACTGGGAAATTAACAACAAATGAAGCCAACCCCATGCGCAAGAAGGGAAATAATCAGGATTAGAGCAGAGATCAATGAGAGAGAAACTACAGATACAGAGGAATACATCAATGAAACTAGAAGCTGGTTCTGGGAAAGAATCAATAAGATTGATAAACCACTGGCCAAACTAAACCAAAGAAAAGAGAGAGGACCCAAATTAATGAAATTATGAATGAAAGGGGAGAGATCATGACTAACACCAAGGAAATAGAAACAAACATCAGAAATTATTATCAACAGTTATATGCCAATAAGTTAAGCAACCTAGAAGAAATAGTCGCATTTCTGGAAACCTATAAACCTCCAAGACTGAATCAGGAAGAAATTGGCAACCCAAATAGACCAATATCTAGTAACGAGATTGAAGCAGTGATCAAAAAACCTACCAAAAAACAAGAGCCCAGGACCTGATGGATTCCCTGGGGAATTCTACCAAACTTTCAAAGAAGAAATAATACCTATTCTCCGGAAGCTGTTTCAAAAAATAGAAACAGAGGGAAAACTCCCAGACTCTTTCCATGAAGCCAGCACTACCTTGATCCCCAAACCAGGCAAAGACCCCATCAAAAAGGAGAATTTCAGACCAATATCACTAATGAATATGGATGCCAATATTCTCAACAAGATCCTAGCTAATAGGATCCAATAGTACATCAAAAGATTATCCATCATGACCAGGTGGGATTCATCCCTGGGGTGCAAGAGTGGTTCAACATTCGCCAATCAATCAATGTGATAGAGCAAATCAATAAGACAAGAGAGAAGAACCATATGGTCCTCTCAGTTGATGCAGAAAGAGCATTTGACAAGATACAGCATCCATTCCTGATTAAAACTCCTCAAAGTATAGGGATAGAGGGAACATTCCTCAACTTCATAAAATCTATCTATGAAAAACCCACAGCGAATATCATCCTCAATGGGGAAAAGCCGACAGCCTTCCCTTTGAGATCAGGAACTCGACAAGGATGCCCACTCTTGCCACTCTTGTTCAACATAGTACTAGAAGTCCTAGCAATGGCAATCAGCCAACAAAAAGAAATAAAAGCTATTCGAATGGGCAATGAAGAAGTCAAACTCTCTCTCTTCGCAGATGACATGATACTTTATATGGATGACCCAAAAGACTCCACCCCCAAACTACTAGAACTCATACAGCAATTCAGTAATGTGGCAGGATACAAAGTCAATGTACAGAAATCAGTGGCTTTCTTATACACCAACAATGAAAATACAGAAAGGGAAATTAGAGAATCGATTCCATTTACTATAGCACCAAGAACCATAAGATACCTGGGCATAAACCTAACCAAAGAAGTAAAGGACCTGTACTCGAGGAACTACAGAACACTCATGAAAGAAATTGAAGAAGACACAAAAAGATGGAAAAGCATTCCATGCTCATGGATCGGAAGAATAAACATTGTTAAAATGTCTATACTGCCTAGAGCAATCTATACTTTCAATGCCATCCTGATCAAAATTTCACCAGAATTTTTCATAGGTCTGGAATAAATAATCCTAAAATTTGTATGGAACCAGAAGGGACCCCAAATTGCTAAGGAAATGTTGAAAAAGAAAAACAAAACTGGGGGCATCACGTTGCCTGATTTCAAGCTTTACTACAAAGCTGTGATCACCAAGACAGCATGGTCCTGGCACAAAAACAGACACATAGACCAGTGGAACAGAGTAGAGAGCCCAGATATGGACCCACAACTTTATGGTCAAATAATCTTCAGCAAAGCAGGAAAAAATATCCAATGGAAAAAAGACAGTCTCTTCAATAAATGGTGTTGGGAAAATTGGAAGCTATGTATAGAACAATGGAACTTGACCATTCTCTTACACCATATACAAAGATAAACTCGAAATGGATAAAAGATGTCCACATGAGGCAGGAATCTATCAAAATCCTACAGGAGAACATAGGGAGTACGTCTTCCATATCACCCATAGCAAATTCTTTTAAGACATGTCTCCAAAGGCAAAGGAAACAAAAGTGAAAATGAAGTTTTGGGACTTTGTCAAGATCAAAAGCTTCTGCACAGCAAAGGAAAGAGTCAACAAAACAAAGAGGCAACCCATGGAACAGAAGATATGAGCAAATGGCATTACAGACAAAGGGCTAATATCCAAGATCTATAAAGAACTCCTCAAACTTAACACTCAAAAACAGATAATCACGTCAAAAAAAAATGAGCAGAAGACATGAACAGACACTTCTCCAAAGAGGACATACAAATGGCTAACAGACACATGAAAAAATGTTCATCATCATTAGCCATCAGGGAGATTCAAATCAAAACCACATTGAGAAATTGGAGGCACCCACTTAAGATTCTTCATTACACTTTCTGCCAAATCTGCCACAGACAGTCCAGTGGCCCAGGAAGTGTAGCCTTTCAGTTTGATTACCTCATAGGCACTGTCAACCACCTGTTTGTGAACCTCTTTCCACTGTTCCTTATCTGCATCAGTGCCTAAGTCAGGGTGCAGATTCTTCAGAGAGACACCAGCAATATTTACTCCACTCCATACAGGCACATTGGAGTCTCCATGCTCCCCGAGGATCCACCTGTGACAGCTTAGCGGGTGAACTCCCAGCCTTTCTCCCATCAGGTACCGGAACCAGGCTGAATCCAGATTGCAACCACTTCCAATGACACGGTTTTTGGGAAAGCCACTTATCTTCCAAGCCACATAGGTCAAGATATCCACTGGATTGGAAACAACAAGCAACTTGCAGTTTGGGCTTTATTTGACGACATTAGGAATGATGAAGTTAAAGATTTTCACGTTACACTGGACCAAATTAAGACGGCTTTCTCTTTCTTGCTGACGTGCCCCAGCTGTGATAATAACCAGCTTGGAGTTTGCAGTCACATTATAGTCTTTGCCAGAGACAATTTTTGGTGTTCTAAGGAAAAGGCTTCCATGCTGGAGATCCATCATCTCTCCCTTCAGTTTGTCTTCCATGACATCAACAAGAGCAAGTTCATCTGCCAAGTCCTTCATTAAGATACTGATGGCACAAGCCATGCCAACAGCACCAACCCCAACAACTGTAATCTTATTTTGGGGGACATGTTCTTCCTTAAGAAGGTTCTGAATCAGCTGATCTTTGAGAGTTGCCATTTTGCACTTAGAACCAAAAGGAATCGGGAGTGCACGTCGGGAGGGCGGGCGTCAGCGCGCCGGAGACTGGATCCAGTCTTGGCGGCAGGGGTTCTGACACTCGGAGCTGAGTGCGGGAGGGGCCTTAAATGGAACCACGAGGCCGACATCCAATTTCTACCACGATTAAGGGTCTCTATGGAATAAAAGATGATGTCTTCCTTAGTGTTCCTTGCGTCTTGGGACAGAATGGAATTTCAGATGTTGTGAAGGTGACTCTGACTCTTGAGGAGGAGGCCCGTTTGAAGAAGAGTGCAGATACACTCTGGGGGATCCAAGAGGAGCTGCAGTTTTAAAGTTTTCTAATGTATCACTTCACTGTCTAGACTACAACAGGGTTTTAGTTGGAGGTTGTGTACATTGTCCTTATTATCTGATCTGTTACTCAAATAATATCAAAATGGCCTAAGGAAAAAACATCGGTTTCCTAAAGTTCTAAATAGGAATGGTTCAGCAAACCTGCAGCTATACCCTAATGCTGGATGATACCTGCCTTTGTAGTCCTAAATGGGTTCATCTCAGAGGCACCACTGCCAATATTGCGTATGCTGCAGGTGCTCTTCCAACCAGATGCATATTTCCTGTGTGTTCTATGACTTCTGGTTCCTTCACCCAACACCCAACATGCCTAGTCCATCTTTTCCAGTCAGTCACATCTGGGCTCCAACATATAAATTCATTATTGCATGTATTGTGCATAACTGGTCCAAAGGATCTTACTTCGTGTACCACATGTGTCAGAATATAGTGTACATTGCCATATAATGTAAAAAGACCATGCAGCCAACTAAGTGTCATATCAACTAAAATACCAAATAAAATTTGAACAGTGACTTAAAAAAAAACAAACAAACAACACATTGAGATACCCCCTTATACCAGTTAGAATCGCCAAAATTTACAAGACAGTAAACAACATGTGTTGGAGAGGATGTGGAGAAAGGTAACCCTCTTACACTGTTGGGGGGAATGCAAGCTAGTGCAGCCACTTTGGAAAACAGTGTGGAGATTCCTTAAGAAATTAAGAATAGAGCTTCCCTATGACCCTGCAATTGCACTACTGGATATTTACCCCAAAGATACAGATGTAGTGAAAAGAAGGGCCATCTGTACCCCAATGTTCATAGTAGCAATGAGCACAGTCACCAAACTGAGGAAAAAGTCAAGATGCTCTCTGACAGATGAGTGGATAAAGAAGATATGGTCCACATATACAATGGAGTATTATGCCTCCATCAGAAAGGATGAATACCCAATTTTTTTACCAACATAGATGAGACTGGAGGAGATTATGCTGAGTGAAATAAGTCAAGCAGAGAGAATCAATTATCATATTGTTTCACTTACCTGTGGAGCATAAGGAATAACACTGAGGACACTGGGAGAAGGAGGGGAAATGTGAGTTGGGGGAAATTGGAGGGGGAGACAAAGCATGAGAGACTGTGGACTCTGAGAAACAAACTGAGGGTTTTAGAGGGGAGGGGGTGGGTGGTTGGCTGAGCCCAGTGATGGGTATTAAGTAGGGCATGTATTGCATGGAGCACTGGGTGTGGTGCATAAACAATGAATCTTTGAACTATATCCAGCTAGGCTATCATTGAAAATAGAAGGAGAGATAAAAACCTTTGAGGAAAAACAAAAACTAAAGAATCTGCAAACACCAAACCAGCCCTGCAGGAAATATTGGAAGGGGTTCTCTAAGCAAAGAGAGATCCTAAAAGTAACAGACCAGAAAGGAACAGAGACAATACACAGTAGCAGTCACCTTATAGGCAATACAATGGCACTAAATTCATATCTAAAAAGACCCATCAATATGCTGTCTGCAAGAGACTCATTTTAGACTCAAAGACACCTCTGGATTTAAAGTGAGGAGGTGGAAAACTATTTACCATGTTAATGGACATCAGTAGAAAGGTGGGTGGTAATCCTTATATCAGACAAATTAGATTTTAAGCCAAAGACTGTATAAGAGATGAGGAAGAACACTATATCATACTTAAAGGGTCTATCCAACAAGAAGATCTAGCAATTTTGAATATCTATGCCCCTAACATGGTAGCATCCAATTATATAAACCAATTAATAACAAAATCAAAGAAACACACTGACAATAATCCAATAATAGTAGGGGACTTTAACACCCCCCCACCCCGAAGTGGACACGTCATCTAAGCAAAAGATCAAGATCAACAAAGAAATAAAGGCTTTTAAGTGACACACTGGATGAGAGGGACTTCACGGATATATTCAGAACATTCCATCCCAAAGCAACAGAATGCACATTCTTCTCTAGTGCACATGGAACATTCTCCAAATTAATAAAATTATGAATGAAAGAGGAGAGATCAAAACCAATACCAAAGAAATAAAAAAAATTATACGAACATTTTGTGAGCAACTACATGCCAGAAAATTAGACTATCTGGAAGAAATGAATGCATTCCTAGAGAAGTATAAACTACCATAACTGAACCAGGAAAAAGTAGAAAACCTGAATAGACTCATAACCGGTAAGGAGATTATAGCAGTCATCAAAAATCTCCCAACAAATAAGAATCCAGGGCCATATGGCTTTCCAAGTAAGTAGACTTCCCAAGGGAATTCTAGCAAATATTTAAAGAAAAATTAATACCTATGCTCCTGAAACTGTTCCAAAAAAGAGAAATGGAGGGAAAACTTCCACGCTCATTTTATGAAGCCAGCATTATCTTGATCTTAAGACAGTACTGGCACAAGGTCCCCATAAAAAAGGAGACTATCTCTGATGAACATGGATGCAAATATTCTCACCAAAATTCTAGCTAATACAATCCAACCACGACCAAGTGGGATTTATTCCTGGGCTGCAAGTTTGGTTAAACATCTGCAAATCAATCAGTGTGATACAGTGCATTAATAAAATAAAGAACAAGTACCATATGATACTCTCAATAGATGCTAGAAAGGCATTTGACAAAGTACAGCATCCTTTCATGATCAAAACTCTTCACAGTGTAGGGATAGAGGATATATACCTCAATATCATCAAAGCCCTCTATGAAAAACCCACAGCAAATATCATTCTCAATGGGAAAAAAAAAATGAGAGCTTTTCCCCTAAGGTCAGGAACACAGCAGGGATATCCACTATCACCACTGCTATTCAACATAGTACTAGAAGTCCTAGCCTCAGCAATCAGAAAACAAAAAGAAACTAAAGGCATCTGAATCAGCAAAGAAGAAGTCAAACTCTCACTCTTTGCAGATGATCTGATACTTTATGTGGAAAACACAAAACACTCCACTCCAAAACTGCTAGGAAAGTGTCAGGATATAAAATCAATGCACAGAAATCAGTTGCATTTCTAAGCACCAACAACAAGACAGAAGAAAGAGAAATTACGGAGTCAATCCCATTTACAATTGCACCCAAAAGCTTAGATACCTAGGAATAAATCTAATCAAAGAGGCAAAGGATCTGTACTCAGAAAACTATAGAATACTCATGAAAGAAATTGAGGAAGGCATGGAAATGGGAAAAAGTTCCATGCTCATGGCATGAAAGAACAAATGTTGTTACAATGTCTATGCTACTAGAGCAATCTACACATTCAATGCAATCTCTATCAAAATACCAACAACTTTTTTCACAGTAATGGAACATATAATCCTAAAATTTATATAGAGCCAGAAAAAAACCCTTAGTAGCCAGAGGAATGTTGAAAAAGGAAACAAAACTGGGGGTATCACAATTCCAGACTTCAAGCTCTATTACAAAGCTATAATCAAGACAGTATGGTACTGGCACAAATATAGACACATAGATCAATGGAACAGAATAGAGAGCCCAGAAATGGACCCTCAATTCTATGGTCAACTAATCTTTGACAAAATAGGAAAGGATGTCCAATAGAAAAAAGACAGTCCCTTCAACAAATTGTGTTGGGAAAATTGGACAGTCTCATGCAGAAGAATGAAATTGGACCATTTCTTTAAACCACACACAAAAATAGACTCAAAATGGATGAAAGACCTCAATGTGAGACAGGAATCCATCAAAATCCTTGAGGAGAACACAGCCAGCAACCTCTTCGAACCCAGCCACAGCAATTCTTCCTAGAAACGTCTCCAAAGGCAAGGGAAGCAAGGGAAAAAATGAACTATTGGGACTTCATCAAGATAAAAAGCTTTTGCTCAACTAAATTAGCAGTCAACAAAACCAAAAGACAACTTACAGAATGGGAGAAGATATTTGCAAATGTCTTATCAGATAAAGGACTAGTACCCCAAATTTATAAAGAACTTATCAAATTCAACACCCCCAAAATAAATAATCCAATCAAGAAATGGGCAGATGACATGAACAGACATTTCTCCAAGGATGACATCCAAGTGGCCAACAGATGCATGAAAAAGTGCTCAACATCACTCAGCATCAGGGAAATACAAATCAAAACCTCAATGAGATACCACCTCACAAGAGTCAGAATTTACACCAAAGATACAAATGTAGTGACCCAAAGGGGCACGTGCACCTGAATGTTTATATATTCAGGTATATATATATATGTATGTGTGTGTGTGTGTGTGTATATATATATATGTATTTAATGTTTATATAAAAATATTATATATTTATAGCAGCAATGTCCACCATAGCTAAACTATGGAAAGAACCTATATGTCCATCGAGAGATGAATGTATAAAGAAGATGTGGTATATATACACAATGGAATACTATGCAGCCATCAAAAGAAATGAAATCTTGCCATTTGCAATGATGTAGATGGAACTAGAGGGTATTATGCTAAGCAAAATAAGTCAATAAGAGAAAGACAATTATCATATGATCTCTCTGATATGAGGAATTTGAGCAACAAGACACAGGGTCATAGGGGAAGGGAGGGAAAGTGAATCAAGGCAGAACCAGAGAGGGAGACAAATCATCAGAGACTCTTAATCTCAGGAAACAAACTGAGGGTTGCTGAGGGGTGGTGGGGGGAGGGATAGGGTGGCTGGATGATGGAAACTGGGGAGGGTATGTGTTATGGTGAGTGCTGTGAATTGTGTAAGACTGATGAATCACAGAGCTGTATCCTGGACACAAATAATACATTATATGTTAATCATAAAAAAAAGTTGGAGAAAAATGGGTTACCAAAAAAGCTATGTATATAGCTTTTAACATATATATTGCATTTAACAAGTAAATGCTTTTAATGCACCAAAATACAGTGCAAGGAAGTTGTGCTATTTATAGTTGTTAGATTTATTAAAAATATTAATTTATTAAAAATATTAATTTATAATATCAAAGCTTCTTGTAATGGATGTAAGTAGAAAATTGTGTGAACAAATTTTTAATTTTTAAATTCTGAAATATCAGTCAGAATTACACTGTTTTAAACAGACTTCTCTGCAAACTTTGGTGATCTCTCCAAAGTCTGAAATTGTTGAGATGACATGGCCTGTGTTATTCCCTTCTGCTTTCCACACTTTGTCTGATGTAGACAGTTCATCACAAACAGCCTTGCCACCACATTTTACAGAGAAAAAGCATCAATATGACACACTTTGAACACACTGGATCCCTGACTTGTGTGCACCCTCACCCTTATCCCACAGGCCCTTCTACGGTGCCTGCAGATAACAAAGCTTTAACATTTACCAAGCGGGAGGTGACAGGTCCTCCCCACGCTTTCTATTCATGGCTTCAATTAATAATCAGTCGCCTGAAAAATGAGCCAATCTGTTTCATGGAGGGGAAGAACCTTGAGCCAAGCCAATTAGCATCTTGGTTCTGGCTGCCTTAGGAATTAAAGTTAGTCACACAGCCCATTTAACGTCTCCAAATATTGTTGTCTCCCAAAAAGGGAAGTCATGATTGTCAAATGAGGGGAGGCCCTGGGGACCCATATGCTGAAGATGTCCTGTGAGGCGGGATGGCCAGGGCATGGGGCCTTGGGCTTTTGTCCCGCCCACATGCCCACTCTATTCTTCTCCTCGGGCTCAGCAGCTGGCTCAGGGCAGCGCAGAACCTAACCACCCGCCGGGGGAGTGGCGGCTGTTCCCAAATACTTGCACACTTGAGCGGCTCTTTTGTCTGCTGAGAAGACATTCCAACTGCCCGTTTCCAGTTGGCCTTCGCACAAAGGGGGTGGCGGGGGAGCAAAGCAGTCTGTCTGCCCAGCATATTGTCAAGGGGCAGCGAATAGCAAGCAGGCAGCTGTGAGTTGTCCCCCTCCCCCTCTCTGATGTGTGAGTGGGATGGCTGCAATGCAGGGGAAGGACTGAGGCCAGGGGGCGGGCTTGAGGAGCGGGACTAACCAGACAATTTAATTAGGGAGATGTGAGGAATCTTACAATCAAGATATTGAGGCTCCAGGGGGAATGTGAGCAATAATCCAGCCCTTTCCCCCTTCTTTCTCAGAAACCCCAAATCAGGTGATATGGAATCATCTTTTAAAAGAAATTTCAAGGCTTCCTGTGTTTAAAAACTGTTGCTGGAAGAAAGTTCTTTGAATCATGGTGATTCAAAAGTCTGCTCTCCTTTCTCAAATATCTATCAATAACAGCTGGCTTCTGTCCAGGAGGCTTCAGAGACATGAAAAATGGTCACTAGTGATGATAATAGCATCATTACAGATGCCTGTCACAGGCCTGGCCTTATGCTGAGTGCTTACACCTCTCTCATTGCATCCCCAGAGCAACCCTGTGAGGTGGGATTATCACCCACATTTCAGAGACGAGGGAACTGGGGCTTTGAAAGGACTCCGGACCCAGCACACTGACCCAGGGACTCAAACCCAGGGTGGCCCTCACCCAAGCCTGTGTTGCACATCCTCCTCACTGCCTTCCCAGTGGTAGCTCTTCTTTCACTGCTGGCTTTTGGCTTTTCACCTGTCTATTGCCCTGGGCAGGTCCCAGAGCAGTGGTCCAAGCACTGCCTGCGAGCCTCCTCTGGGGGACAGTGCCCAATCCACAGGAGGGCTGGGCAGAGAGCTGCTGACTGCAAGCATTGCTCAGTCCACCCATGCTCTCACATCTGATGCACAGCAAGCAGAGCGCTATGAATCAAGGGTGGTGGGTGCCAGGAAGAGCTCTCCAAAAGTCCACATGACCTTGCAGGGGATGAGATCACAGAACAATTTTGAGAGCCAGGCCGAGGTGGTTGGAGGAACTCTTCCACTAGACTTGGCCTTAGGAGTGTCTTGTCAAAAAGGGTGGGATGAAATAGGAGAAGGTAGGATAGGGGAGCTGGGAAGAAATGGTGTGGGTCAGAGCTCATGAGACAAGGCAGAGGTAGGGACAGACACCCAAGACAGCAGTTCTTCAGGGGGCTCTGGTTCGGCACCCAGATGGGATTGTAGGACAGACATGAGGATGTGTGGAAGTGCTGGGGAGCTGTGCTCCCATAGGAGGGCTGACTCCTTGCTCAATATCCAGGGCCTCCCAGTGTACCACCCACGACAGTGAAAAATTCCCGCCTCCATCAGTTGTGAGGGGAACTTGGATATGGTCCTTAGGGCTCAAGGCCCACTCTGGTGGACTTTGGCATCCATGGTGAACACTCCCTGGGGAAACACTCAGGCTAGGATGCCTGGTGGCCATTCTCAAGGACAGGGATCACAGAATGGCCTCTGTTAGCACTTATTGAACAATGACAGCATCCTTTTGTCTTTCACAAATAAACAACTTGCTGAGGCCACTTGGCGAAATGTGAAATTACCCACCACTGCAACGGCTATACCACCTCTCCCAGGGTGTGCAAGCCCATTCGCTGCCTTGCACTGAGATGCTCTCAGTCCCTGGAAGGGGGCTAAACAGAGACCCCACTGGAGGAAGAGGCCCAGAGGCCAACTCCCAGGAAGAGGGTTACATTGGCTTCATGCAGGACACACTCGTGGGACAGGATAAACACCCCAGCTTCCCACAAGCCAAATTGGTCTTCCCAGGCTCCCAGAGGTATGCAGCAGCCTTGAACCCATGTGCCCACAAAAGTAAGTTCCTCACTAATGTGCTTTGCCTTGGCTCTCTTGTATTTCCTGTCTCACTTCCTCCATCCCTCACAGTGCTTCCCAGAGTCACCTCCCAAATAAACATCTTGCACCAAATCCTTGTCTCAAATCTGCAGTGACTGAGCTGGAGTTGGAACACAGCATCATCAGATTCAGGGCTCAAATGCCTCACTATTGTGCCACCATCAGCTGCTGGGTGGGTCCCATTGGCATGTCACATCCTGTCACAGGATATTAGCATGCTGCCCCCAGCCACTGAGGGCCATCTTTCCACCCCTGCTGCAGCTGATATCTGGCTATCGAGGGCAAAACAGACATGGAGATCCTGGGGACCCACCCTGATTCTTCAGACCCGGTAGGCACGCAGGAGGGAAATGTCGCATCTCCAGCCTGTATTTCTCAGTTAACCAGGTCTTCTGCTCTGTTCCTGTTTAGAGGCCAGGGTGGGGACTTGACTGTGCTTTGTGAGTATGTCAGAAAACTCCATGGGAGGACCAAGCAGTTTAACGTCAATGCTGGGCTATAAGGCAAGCAAGTACTGATGAGATGGGAAATACTTCAAACGTATCATCCGTATCTCCATGTTTAGAAGTAGGCAGAGAGAAAAACAGTATTCAGTATGATTGCTGAGGTCATTTCTTTCCAGGGTATAGAGAAAGTTCCAGAAAGTGTCACCTCTATTTTTCCTCATTGTCCTGGAATTCAGGGCCACAACACGAAATGGTGCTGTAGCCACTGTCCGTTACTGGCAGCAGCTGTTGGAGGGATCCATGGGATAAGTCCAGAGAGCACTTATGTAACTATGTTACATTTAGCAAAACTAAGAGCTTACACTAGTGCTAGACTATTTACTAAGCTACAAACTTTATTTGGACTTCACCAATTTTCCCACTAATGCCATTTTTTCTGTTTCAGATCCCGATCCAGGATACTACCACTATGTCACCTTCATCATCTATTTGCGGCGGTCTTTCCTTGTTTTTCACAATTTTGAACTTTTGAAAAGTACGTTACCAACTTAGAAAAAGCTAAGCTGGCTGACAGCCTGTCGATTGTTTTGTTTCTGTGACTGTGCAGATACAATGATGGTTTTGGGCGTTATGGTACATGCGACCTGACTTAACAAGAGCCAAGGACATCAGCATTCTCTCCAGGCAGTGAAATTGTCAATCAAAGACCTCTAAAAATGAATTGAATGTCATTGATTTCCTATGCATTTGTGCTTTGATGCACTCTTTTGTTGTTGGAAGGGTGCTCCTGTGAAAATAGGCAGCAATAGGAAGCATTTAGAAATGGTTGCCCTGTGTGCTAGTGTTTCTGTAGAAAGGGCACATTTTAGTCCCCACAGACTGTTTAGTTTCAGTGTCTTGATGTGGCTCTCTCCTTCTAGCACCTGCCTGGCTCGGCTCATCATCTCCCCAGGGAATTCCCTCTTGGCTCATATTCTTCCCAGCAGATGTCAGACTCTGTGGTGATGGCTCCAGGCCAGTCTGGGCTGAGTGTGAAGATTCCTTTTGACCCTTCTTAACCCCTTTTCCCCAAACAAGGTCTTTCTATGTTCCTGTGTAGAGGCAGCCTCATGGAATTTACTAGATGAGCTCCTTGGATTTTAAGTACTAAGTGCTCTGAACTCAGTACCTTGGGACTTGTCTCTGCATTTTATGGTTCGCTAAACAGGCTTGGGAGCTACAAGGGAAAGAGACAAGCAAGAAGGTGGTCAATTAACCAGGATCCTCAGCAGCTAGTTGAGTGAATTTCAGACTCACTGCCCTCATCAGGGAGGGTGCCCCTGGCACTTCCTGGCTTTCTCTGGGTGTGGGCTGAGAAGGTTCCTGAGATACCCAGAAAAGCCTGTGGCATTGTACTTTTTTATTTAAAAGGAATTTGGTGGGGGCACCTGAGTGGCTCAGTTGGTAAAGCCTCTGACTTTGACTCAGGTCATGATCCCAGGGTCCTGGGATCGAGCCCTGCATCGGGCTCTCTGCTCAGTGGGGGGCCTGCTTCCCCCTCTCTCTTTACCTGCCCCTTGGCCTACTTGTGATTTCTCTCTCTCTCTGTCAAATAGATAAATAAAATCTTAAAAAAATAAAAGCAATTTGGTTGTTTTAAAATCCTGGAATCACATTTTCTTGCTTAGCATCTTTTTTTTTAGTAGATGTATTTATTTTATTTGAAAGAGAGAGAGAGAGAGCAGGAGGAGGAGCAGAGAGAGAGGGAGAGAGAGAATCCTCAAGCAGACTCCCTCCTAAGCACAGGGCTTGACTTGGAGCTCAGTGTGGGGCTTGATCCCAAGACTCTGAGATCAAGACATGAGCCAAAATCAAGAGCTGGCTGTCTAAATGACTGAGTCACCCAGGCACCCCTTCTTACTCTGCATCTTAACTAGATTTCTTCAATTCTTTCTGGAGTATGTGTAGTTGTCAACACTGATGGTGATCTGATTTTCAGTTCCTTTTATATTGGATCCTGTCTTGCTCTTTTTGCCCAGCTGTCCAAAGGGATTGTTTATTTGGCTTTGAAGCTCAGTACTTTTACTAGGATATGTCTTGGTATTGATCATTCTGGATTGATAGACTCAGGTGCACACTGTGCTCTTTCAATATGTAGCTCCAAATCTCTTTTAAGCCCTGTGTTTCAGGAAAGTTTTTTTCAGTTACAGATTTCAAAATTCATTCTGTTTCTTTATTCCTGTTTTTTAAATTCAGGTATTCCTGTTACCCATATGCTGACTTTTTTCATCCTTGTCCCTTCTAGAAAAATTCTTTTTGCCTCTTCTTAAATTTCCTTATGACTAAAAAAAAAAAAAAAAAAAAAAACCCTCCTATTTCTTCCAAAACATTAACTGTTCTGTTATATGCTCTTGTATTCCTTAAAGTTTGCCTTCATTTCTCAGCTGATTTTCTTTCATTTTTAATTCTTTCCTGAGTCTTCTGTTTCCTTAATTTCCTTATTTCCTTTTCCTTCCTCCACACAGTGGTGAGACCAGGCAGGACTCTGGACACATGGTGATTATCCTATTGCTTGTAGTTGGTGGCTTTGGGGCAAATAATTTATCATCTATTATTGATAAATAATATATCAATCTATTGTTGTAAGTTTGTCCTTGTGCTTTCAGTTTTGCTTTCTAATTACAATATTATTTTCGTGTAGGATTCAAAGAGATTCAAAACTTTTGTCACTGCTGCTGCCATCCCAGAAGCCCCTTAAGTCCTTGTGTATTTGATGACATTAGATGTGTTACTGAAAGCCATACCCATGCTAAAATGGTTGCAGTAACTTAGCTGCAACTAGAGGGTTGTGAGTCACATAAATGCATCCCCAACTCAACTTCCCCCAAATGCCTCTGACACCCAGTACTACTCAACATGCAAGGATGTGAGGGAGGCAGTTTGAGTAGTATCAAGTGTCTGCAGTTATGGTAGTTCATTGTGGCAGATTTTACAAAAACATATGACCATGTGAACCTGTTGCTGGGACCCCTCCCAAGTTTTTGGAATGGGCAGGTGTCTGTCATTTTGTAAAGATTAAATACACCAAAGTGTTTCTGTAAGACAGAATATGCATAGCCAAGAAAAGCAATCATTTTGCTTTTAAAAATAACCTCTTTGTATACCACCTGACACCAGTTAGAATGGCCAAAATTAGCAAGACAGGAAACAACGTGTGTTGGAGAGGATGTGGAGAAAGGGGAACCCTCTTACACTGTTGGTGGGAATGTAAGTTAGTGCAGCCACTTTGGAGAACAGTGTGGAGATTCCTGAAGAAATTAAGAATAGAGCTTCCCTATGACCCTGCAATTGCACTGCTGGCTATTTACCCCAAAGATACAGATGTAGTGAAAAGAAGGGCCATCTGTACCCCAATGTTTATTGCAGCAATGGCTATGGTCGCCAAACTGTGGAAAGAACCAAGATGCCCTTCAACGGATGAATGGATAAGGAAGATGTGGTCCATATACACAATGGAGTATTATGCCTCCATCAGAAAGGATGAATACCCAACTTTTGTAGCAACATGGGCGGGACTGGAAGAGATTATGCTGAGCGAAATAAGTCAAGCAGAGAGAGTCAAGTATCATATGGTCTCACTTATTTGTGGAGCATAACAGATATCATGGAGGACATGGGGAGATGGAGAGGAGAGGGAGTTGAGGGAAACTGCAAGGGGAGATGAACCATGAGAGACTATGGACTCTGAAAAACAATCAGAGGGTTTTGAACGGCCGGGGGTGGGTGGGGGTGGTGGGAGGTTGAGGAACCAGGTGGTGGGTAATAGGAAGGGCACGTACTGCATGGAGCACTGGGTGTGATGCCAAAACAATGAACACTGTTATGCTGTAAATAAGCAAATAAAAAAAAATAACCTCTTTGTAATAATAAATGTACATGCCAGAAAAATTAGAAAATTTAGATAAAGATACATGAAATAAGAAAGCAAAAACATAGTCTTATCACCAAGAAGTGACCACTGTTGACACCTTAGCATGTATCTTTGCAGATTTTGAAATATTTTAATGACAGTTATAACTGCACATAACTGATATGAAGTGAAAAAAATTAGTACAAGTTGTGTCAAAAATTATACTGAGTTGTGAGGTTATGTATATTGACAAGTATTGAATTAATATACCAAAAAATACTAACAGGGTTATTTGTGGATCATCAGCTTGGACTGTTTGATATTTTCTCATTTCCTATATTTCCTACAACAGGCATGCAGGCTTTTATAATCAGAAAAAACCGAATCATTTAAAAAAGTAATTGTACTTTTTCAAAAGTGAGATGCAATTGTGAGCGTATGTAAAATCAGATAAACAGCTTATTTTGTGTCCAGTGATTATGTGGCTGCATTATGTTGTTTCAAGTTCTCCTTCCTCAAAAAAAAAAAAAAAAAAAGGAAGAAAGAAAGAAATAAGCAACAAAAACAAAACCCAAATCAGATCAGATTGTGATTTTGTTCCTGGACATTAACACATGGACATTATAGTAGCGTGTATGTCACATGGTCAACTCATTGGCAGGAGGATTATGTCGTCAGGGGAATAAATTTGAAATTCTCAAGGTACTTTGTGCTAGTAATCAGGACTTTATTTATCTCTAAGCTAAAAGAGGGGATTTAATTCTTTAACAATAATCAGACAATGCTTTTAGGAAGATTTCTTTCCTATCAAAACATTTCTTAAAGTTGCAGTAAACACTGTGTGACCAGCGATGCAGGGAAAGCCTGCAGAAGGCTTGAAAGGATAATTTCCTTTGCCTTGAAAGACACAGAAAGAATGTCACAGGATCCATGGAGGAAAAATAATTTGTAAAGGAAGAAATTGAATAAAGGGCTGTCAATGCTAGTGATGACATATTAGCAAGGTTTCCTGGCACAGTCACTTGTAGGGACTTTGATTTTCCAAGTAAATGTCAGTTGGTGACAAAACTCCCACATTGTACACAGAGTGTTCCCTAACTATTTGAGAAAACTAGCCTTAAATTAAAATCGGATTTATGCAACTTAATTGTATTTTAGCAGTTTGATTTAAGTGCAAGTTCTGTGTTTGAAAGGTGAGAGTGTCTTTAATTTTTTAGTAATGTAATTGTAAGGGCTGGTTCTTAACAGGTCACCCAGCTCCTGAAGGCCTGAATCCTTCCAGTGAGAAGACCCTAGACCACAACCACTTAACCCTACCCTTTTTTTGTGGCTGCTGGAAATATCAGGATATTTCCCATGGTTCATACCATTGCACTTACACTGTTGGAACACAATGATGAATTGCCATCCCCATGCCACTGCCCAGAGGGCAGGCAGGACGCCACTTCCCAGGAACAATGGCTGCCACTCTCTTAGACAAGAAAGTCAGTGGGAGCCCTTGTCCATCAGCAGCAGATTAGAAAGGAGTCCTCTATGTTCCTCTCTACAGCTTCTGGGAAAGCTGAGTGGATGAGGGGGCATTCCTGTTTGCTTCTAGGTGACTCTTCTAGATCTAGGGATCCACACCCACTCAGAAGAGAAAGAATCTACTCCTAGTTCCATGTTCAGAATTAAAAGGTGCATGTTTATTCACACCAGATAGTAGATAATTACAATATTGACTGGGAGAAAGCCACAGATTGGACAGTAATAAATACTATGTGTGGTTCTTTTTACCTATAAATCATATGAGAGAAGTTAAATTGTGAACTGTGCACCTTCACAAACAAACCATTGTTAAATAGTTTTCAGGACACTGGTGCGTATAATCTACCCTTTCAGTTTATTGGGGAAAGCCTCATGGGTAAGATTAAGTGGTCACTCATTATGAGCACTGAAATATCAGAGGATTTCTATGCAGATCTCACAAAAATTGTCAGTGGTTCAAGGGATTTGTTCACATATATGAGACTTACTAGTAGTAAGAGTCTCTTTATATGCCATATACAGGCATACTATTTAAAAAAATTTTATCTTTTAAACTTTCTTTTTTAAAAGATTTATTTATTTGAGAGAGAGCTGGAGTGAGAGCAAGTGAGCGAAAGAGCGAGAGCACAAAAGAGGGGAAGGGGGAGGGGGAGAATCAGATATCCCCCTGAGCAGGGAGCCTGTTGCAGGACTCAATCCCAAGACCTTGGGATCATGACCTGAGCCGAAGTCGGATGCTTAACTGACAGCCACCCAGGTACCCTGGCATACTTCGTTTTATTTCATTTTTCAGATGATGTGTTTTCACAAATTGAAGGTCTGTGGCAACCTTATGTGGAGCAAGTCTATAGGCACCATTTTTTCCAACAGCATTTGCTCACCTTATGTCTCTGTGTCACATTTTGGTAATTTTTGTGATATTTTAAATTTTTTAAATTGTTGTTATATTTGCTGTGATGATCTGTGATCAATGATTTTTGATGTTACTGTTGTAATTGTTTTGGCTATGAACTGTGTCCGTATGATGGTGAAATTGATTGATAAATGTTGTCTGTGTTCTGGCTGCTCTACCAACTAGCCATTCTACCCCCCCACCTTGGGTGTCCTTGTTCCCTGAGACACAACAATATTGAAATCAGGTAGTTAATAACCCTATAATGGCCTCTAAGTATTCAAGTGAAAGGAAGAGTTGTATATCTCTCACTTCAAATCAAAGCTAGAAATGATTAAGCTTAGTGAAGAAAGTATGCCTAGGGATGCCTGAGTGGCTCAGTCATTAAGCATCTGCCTTTGGCTCAGGTCATGATCCCAGTGTCCTGGGATTGAGCCCTGCATTGGGCTGCTGCCCAGCGGAAGCCTGCTTCTCCCTCTCCCACTCCCTCTGCTTGTGTTCCCTCTCTTGGTGTCTCTCTCTGTATAAATAAATAAAATCATCTTAAAAGAAGAGGGGAAGTATGTCTAAGGTTGAGATAAGCCAAATGGTTGGCCTTACATCAAATGCTTAGCCAAGTTGTGAATACAAAGATAAAGTTCTTTTTTTTTTTTTAAAGATCTTATTTATTTATTTGACAAAGAGAGAGAGAGAGAGACATATCACAAGTAGACAGGCAGGCAGAGAGAGAAGGGGAAGCAGGCTCCCTGATGAGCAGAGAGCCTGATGCAGGGCTCCATCTCAGGACCCCAAGATCATGAGCTGAGCTGAAGATAGTGGCTTAATGCACTGAGCCACACAGGTGCCCCAGAAAAAGTTCTTCTTTTTTTTTTATTTGACAGAGAGAGAGGGATCACAAGTAGGCAGAGGGGCAGACAGAGAGAGAGAGGGGAAAGCAGGCTTTCCACTAAGCAGAGAGCCCAGTGCGGGGCTTGATCCCAGGACCCTGAGATCTTGACCTGAGCCGAAGGCAGAGGCTTAATCCACTGAGCCACCCAGGTGCCCCCAGAAAAAGTTCTTGAAGGGAATTAGAAGTTATATTCCAGTTAATACATGAATGATAAGAAAGTGAAACAGCTTTATTGCTGATATGGAGAAGGTTTCAGTGGTTTGCATAGAAGGTCAAACCAGCCACAACATTCCCTTGAGCCTAATCCAGAGCAAGGTCTTAACTCTCTTCAATTCTGAGAAGGTTGAGAGAGATGAGGAAGCTGCAGAAGACAAGTTTTAAGCTAGTAGAGGTCGATTCATGAGGTTTAAGGAAGAAACCATCTCTGTAACATAATAGTACAAGATGAGGCAGCAAGTGGTGATATAGAAGCTGCAGCAAGTTTTACAGAGGATCTAGTGAAGATAATTAAGAAAGATGGCTATACTCAACAACAGATTTTCAGTGTAAATGAAAATCATCTTTTATTGGAAGGAGATGTCATTTAAGACTTTCATAGCTAGAGAGGAGAAATCAATGCCTGGCTTCAAAACTACTAAGGACAGGCTAATTCTCTTGTTACGGGCTAATGCAGCTGGTGAGTTAAGCCAATCCTCAATTACTATCATGAAAACCCTAGTGTTCTTTAAGAATTATGCTAAATCTTCTCCATGTCCTCATATCAGGGAGATCATACATGGGGGGTTAGGGGGATAGGAGAAGAATAAATGAAACAAGATGGGATTGGGAGGGAGACAAACCATAAATGACTCTTAATCTCACAAAACAAACTGGGGGTTGCTGGGGGGAGGTGGGGTTGGGAGAGGGGGAGGGGGTTATGGACATTGGGGAGGGTACGTGCTATCGTGAGTGCTGTGAAGTGTGTAAACCTGGCAATTCACAGACCTGTACCCCTGGGGATAAAAATACATTGTATGTTTATAAAAAAAAAATTGGAAGGGGAGGTGAACCATAAGAGACTATGGACTCTGAAAAACAACCTGAGGGTTTTGAAGGGTCAGGGGTGGGAGGTTGGGGGAACAGGTGGTGGGTAATAGGGAGGTCACGTTTTGCATGGAGCACTGGGTGTTGTGCAAAAACAATGAATACTGTTATGCTGAAAAAATAAAAAAAATCCAATGCCAAAAAAAAAAAAAAGAATTATGCTAAATCTACTCTTCCTCTGCTCTATAATGGAACAATAAGGCTTGGCTGACTGCACCTCTCTTTATAAAAATGATTTACTGTGGGGGTGCCTGGGTGTCTCAGAGGATTAAGCCTTTGGCTCAGGTCATAGTCTTAGGATCCTGAGATCGAGCCCCACATTGGGCTCTTTGCTCAGCAGGGAGCCAGCTTCTCCCCCCACCCACCGCCTGCCTCTCTGCCTACTTGTGCTCTCTCTCTCTGTGACAAATAAATAAATAAAATATTTAAAAAAATGATTTCCTGAATATTTTCAGCCCACTGTTGAGAACTACTGCTCAGAAAAATAGATTTCTCTCAAAATATTACTGTGCATTACCAACGAACCTGACCACCCAAGTGTCCAGTGAGATTAATGATATGTGTGTGTGTGTGTGTGTGTAAGTCTGTGTGTGTAAATGTATGTGTGTTTAGAGATGCAGAGGGCAGAGGCAGAGGGAGAGGAGGAGAATCTTAAGCAGGGTCCATGCCCAGATTCATAGTGGGCTTGACCTCACAACCCTGAGTTCATGACCTGAGCCAAAACCAAGTCAGTTGCTTAACCTACTGAACTACCCAGGTGCCCAAAGATTAAAGTTGTTTTCATGCCTGCTAAAACAACAAACATTCTTCAGCCCATGGATTGAGTTATTTTCATGTCTTATTATTTAAGAAACACTCTTTGTAAGGCTATAGGTGCTATAGAATTGTGATTCCTCTGATGGATCTGGAAAAAATTCACCAGTCTAGATGCCATTAAGAACACAATTCATGGGAAGATATAGAAATACCAATGTGAACTTGAGTTTGGAAGTAGTTGATTCTAGCCTTCATGGATGACTCTGAGGGATTGAAGACTTGTCAAAGCAGTAAGTGCAGATGTGGTGGAAATAGGAAGAAAACTAATATCAGAAGTGGAGCCTGAAGATGGGATTTGAGTTGCTGAAAACTCATGATAAAATTTTAATTGATAAAGAGTTGTTTCTCATGGATGAGCAAAGAAAGAGGTTTCTTGAGATGGGATCTACTCCTGGTGAAGACACTGTGAAGATGGTTGAAATGACAACAGAAGATTTAGAATAGCACATAAACGTAGTTGATAAATCAGCAGTTTTGGGAGGATTGACTCTAATTGTGAAAGAAGTTTTACTGTGTGTAAAATGCTATCATACAACATCCCCTGCTACAGCAAAATTGTTTGTGGAAGGAAGACTCAATTGATTCAGCAAACTTTACTGTTGTCTTCTTTTAAGAAATTACCATAGCCACCCTAGCTTTTAGCAACCACCATGCTGATCAGCCAGCAGCCACCGACACTGAGGCAAGAACCTCCACTAGCAAAATGTTTACAACTCACTGAAAACTCAGGTAATAGTTAGCAATAGGTATTTTTAAATTAAGGTATGTATATTGTTTTTTAAGATTTTATTTATTTATTTGACAGGCAGCGAGCACAAGTAGGCAGAGAGGAGGGCAGAGAGAGAGAGAGGGGAAGCAGGCTCCCTGATGAAGCAGACGGCCTGACTCGGGACTTGATCCCAGGATCCTGGTATCATGACCTGAGCTGAAGGCAGTGGCTTAACCCACCGAGCCACCCAAGAGCCCTGTACATTGTTTTTTAAAGATAATACTATTGCACACTTAATAGGCTACATTGTAGTGTAGTATAACTTTTGCATGCACTTGGAAATAAAAACATTCTTTAGACTATATTGTGATATTTGCCTTATTGCAGTGCTCTGAAATCAAACCTGCAATATCTCTGAGATATGCCTGTTATATGATCCTAGCTGCTTTGTAAGGGAAGGTGTATGCCTGAAAGATCATGTCATGTGGGATTAAAGTGTCTTGTATTTGAATATTGTATGACCTTGGGCAAATTACTTAGTTTCTCTGAGCCTTAGATGTATATCAGCCTTAAGAAGAGGATAAAATGGAGTCACGTTATATGACTTTTGTAAATACATTTGCACAAGTTTTCAGAGAGAGAGAGAGAGAGAGAAGGACAGAGGGAGGGAGACAGAAATAATTAGAAACAACAATTTAAATAGTGGTGGCCATTCAACCAGTACTATACGTAATGATCACATGCCCCAAAGAGACGGTACATTATCTTTGGTCATTTTCAGCACTCGTGTTCCTGCTGAGCATGACCCTAACATTCTTAGATACATGGAACATCCTGAATGAATTCCAATATTCTTAGACATATAGTCTTTGTGGTTAAGTTTGTTGAAAGGTGGTATATAAGTCTTCCACATAATGGCTTCCTATGGGGTATTCAAAGGTACCCTTTCCAAAGGGGATTTCTGATCATATGAATGTCTTTGCTTAAACCCTTTGGAAGTCCATCTTGTGGTGAGCCATGACTCCTGGCACTCTTTGCCAAAGGCTTGTTGTGAGGAGGAAAGGAAGTGCAGCCTGGGAACATGGCTGAATACATTAGGAGCTCAATGGATGTGTATTTTATCAAATCCATTGGGGTAGAGTCCTTTAAATCCAAAGTCAAAGGGTCATTTAATGGGACTAGGGGACAAGCACTTTGGGCAGTTATCCATGAGAGCTGACCATGTGTGTCCTCCATGACCCAGTTATTTTTCTGCTAGGGCACTATGCAAAGACTTGTATACCTATGTTAATTATGTTCTTCACAGCAGCACTATTTGTAAAGGTCCCAAACTGGGGAAACTCAAATGCTCATCACCAGGATATGGACAAATAGATTGTAAAATACACAGCGACAGCTTTAATGAACCAACAACAATTATGACGTGAATATGGATGAAATGACAAATGTAATTATGAGTGAAAGAAGCCAGAAAGGAAAAGAGTGCACATTCTAGGATTCCAATTATATAATGTTTAGAGACTGACAACACTAATCAATGGTGGAAAAAGTCAGGAGAGTGGTATCCTTAGCAGGTGGGGGAGGGTGTTTCTATAGTTCTAATACATTTCTGTTTCTTGATCTGGGTGTAAACATTTTGTGAAAATTTGAAGAGCTGTACTTTTGTGATTTGTGCATTTATTATTTTTTATGAATATTATACTTTACTTCAATAATATGATTGTGATTCTGGCTTTTTAAAAAAAATGCTATGCATGTATGTTTTTTAGTTTTGATGTTTTTGCATACTGTCCTTGACACAGGGTCCATTTTCCTCACTTCATTGTGAACCACCACAGAACCAGGCCGGGACAGTGTATACTCAAACATTTGTGGACAGATCTTGGACATCTATGTGATAATGGAACCATTCTCCTCAGCAAAATCATTATGTTTGGCATCAGTGGGTGGGAAGAAATGGAACAACAAAGCAGTTGCTTCTCTGCAATTCATTCCCAGAGCTTGTTAATTTTGGCCACACCCTTGTCTAGTCATCTCTATTGTGGACAGACCAGGTGGCAGAAACTAGATCAGACACAAGTAATTTCTAAGCTGGGGGATGATGAATACTTGAAGTACTCAACCATGAATACTGTGTGGTCCTTGTTACTTGCAATCACGGAGAATAAACACTCCATATGCTCTGGAGAGGGACTGAGAGGCTAGCCATTGCAGTGTGCTCTCAAATGACTTCAAATAGAAGGCTTGAGTACCATCAGTTTGGAAGCTCTGAAAACGCATGCCCTGCTGCCAGTTCTTCCACTGGAAGAACCAGGACTCATGGACCTGCTTGATGAGTCCCAGTCATCCAGCCTATCATAGCATTGTGAGGCTCTCTCTCCATCAGGGACGCATGGGCAGTAGGAATATCTATAACAAGCTAAGGGTGGCTAGGGCCCCTGTTCATGCCATGACTGTTTCTTGCCATTGTCTCCCAGACCATTCTGTGCACTGAGAAAACAATGAAGAACCAAAACAGTGTGGCATCTGCCTTGACTTGCTGCAGTAAGTCTTCCTTGGTGGCACTCCCTGGTCCTGCTAGTCTTGTGTAAACATTGTTACCCCTCCACAGTTCAAAGGCCATTCAAGGCAACTCCCCATCTGGTCAGAACAACTTGTAGAGGTGAAGACACAGCAGCTCCAAGGTCTTGGCTGAGGAACAATGAGTGTCTTCATCTTTCTGTTTGCTGAGGGCAGTAGTTCACCTTCATCACCCTTCACTACAATTGCTCCCTCACACAGCTGAAGGGTGAGAGCAAAACAAAGTATGTCTGTGATTTCTAATTCACTCAGAAACTTAGTCATATTTGTTCTATGTCTTTGGCAATTGGCCAGGCACTTTCATTGGCTGATTTCCTATTCCATTGTTGGGTCCATGGTCAAAGGAGCGAGACTGATACAAAGCAAAGGTCAAGCAAAGCTTTATTTCATGCCAAGCATCAAGAATCAAACTGACCGGCCAGGGACATCTCTTGCAAAGAGGTGACATCTCTCTTCATTACAGACTAGCTTTTAAGGGCAAAGGCCATGTGGTTGGGCCTGGCACACATAGGTGACCAATGATATTGTAACACAGAGAAAGCTGCACAGTCCTGCTAGGTCACACATTAGTGACCAATTGAATTACAATTTACGCTATAGTAGATATTTGAACTAGCCTATCACCTTGGTCAGAATTGGCACCCAAGGGGCACCCAAAGGGCGAGGCCCATACTCTTTGGTAGCTAGGAGACAGTATGCGCCCCCACCAATTAGACACTTCCACCTAGCCTGACCCACCCTTGTATTTGGGCTTTGTTAATTGGGACTGGTTTCTGGGACTTGGTTTATTTACTTATTTATTTATTTATTTATTTTTTATTTATTTTTATTTATTTTTAATTTGTTTATTTACAGCATAACAGTGTTCATTGTTTTGGCATCACACCCAGTGCTCCATGCAGTACGTGCCCTCCCTATTACCCACCACCTTGTTCCTCAACCTCCCACCCCACCTGCCCCTTCAAAACCCTCTGGTTGTTTTTCAGAGTCCATAGTCTCTCATGGTTCATCTCCCCTTCCAGTTTCCCTCAACTCCCTCTCCTCTCCATCTCCCCATGTCCTCCATATTATTTGTTATGCGCCACAAATAAGTGAGACCATATGATACTTGACTCTCTCTGCTTGACTTATTTCGCTCAGCATAATCTCTTCCAGTCCCGCCCATGTTGCTACAAAAGTTGGATATTCATCCTTTCTGATGGAGGCATAATACTCCATTGTGTATATGGACCACATCTTCCTTATCCATTCATCCGTTGAAGGGCATCTTGGTTCTTTCCACAGTTTGGCGACCATAGCCATTGCTGCAATAAACATTGGGGTACAGATGGCCCTTCTTTTCACTACATCTGTATCTTTGGGGTAAATAGCCAGCAGTGCAATTGCAGGGTCATAGGGAAGCTCTATTCTTAATTTCTTCAGGAATCTCCACACTGTTCTCCAAAGTGACTGCACTAACTTGCATTCCCACCAACAGTGGAAGAGGGTTCCCCTTTCTCCACATCCTCTCCAACACACGTTGTTTCCTGTCTTGCTAATTTTGGCCATTCTAACTGGTGTCAGGTGGTATCTCAATGTGGTTTTAATTTGAATCTCCCTGATGGCTAGTGATGATGAGCATTTTTTCATATGTCTGATAGCCATTTGTATGTCTTTGTTGGAGAAGTGTCTGTTCATATCTTCTGCCCATTTTTGGATATGATTCTCTGTTTTGTGTGTGTTGAGTTTGAGAAGTTCTTTATAGATCCTGGTTATCAATCTTTTGTCTGTACTGTCATTTGCATAATCTTCTCCCATTCCGTGGGTTGCCTTTTTGTTTTGTTGACTCTTTCCTTTGCTGTGCAGAAGCTTTTGATCTTGATGAAGTCCCAAAAGTTCATTTTTGCTTTTGTTTCCTTGGCCTTTGGAGACATATCTTGAAAGAAGTTGCTGTGGCTGATATCGAAGAGGTTACTGCCTATGTTCTCCTCTAGGATTCTGATAGATTCCTGTCTCACGTTGAGGTATTTTATCCATTTCGAGTTTATCTTTGTGTACGGTGTAAGAGAATGGTCGAGTTTCATTCTTCTACATATCGCTGTCCAGTTTTCCCAGCACCATTTATTGAAGAGACTGTCTTTTTTCCATTGAATATTTTTTCCTGTTTTGTCCAAGATTATTTCACCATAGAGTTGAGGGTCCATATCTGGGCTCTCCACTCTGTTCCACTGGTCTATGTGTCTGTTTTTATGCCAGTACCACGCTGTCTTGGTGATCACAACTTTGTAGTAAAGCTTGAAATCGGGTAACGTGATGCCGCCAGTTTTGTTTTTGTTTTTCAACATTTCCTTAGCAATTCGGGGTCTCTTCTGATTCCATACAAATTTTAGGATGATTTGCTCCAGCTCTTTGAAAAATACCGGTGGAATTTTGATCGGAAAGGCATTAAAAGTATAGATTGCTCTAGGCAGTATAGACATTTTAACAATGTTTATTCTTCCAATCCAAGAGCATGGAACGGTCTTCCATCTTTTTGCGTCTTCTTCAATTTCTTTCATGACTATTCTGTAGTTCCTCGAGTACAGGTCCTTTACCTCTTTGGTTAGGTTTATGCCCAGGTATCTTATGGTTCTTGGTGCTCTAGTAAATGGAATCGATTCTCTAATTTCCCTTTCTGTATTTTCATTGTTAGTGTATAAGAAAGCCACTGATTTCTGTACATTGACTTTGTATCCTGCCACGTTACTGAATCGCTGTATGAGTTCTAGTAGTTTGGGGGTGGAGTCTTTGGGGTTTTCCATATAAAGAATCATGTCATCTGCGAAGAGAGAGAGTTTGACTTCTTCCTTGCCAATTTGGATACCTTTTATTTCTCTTTGTTGTCTGATTGCCGTTGCTAGAACTTCTAATACTATGTTGAACAAGAGTGGTGAGAGTGGGCATCCTTGTCGTGTTCCTGATCTCAACGGGAAGGCTGCAAGCTTTTTCCCATTGAGGAGGATATTTGCTGTGGGTCTTTCATAGACAGATTTTATGAAGTTCAGGAATGTTCCCTCTATCCCTATACTTTGAAGCGTTTTCATCAGGAACGGATGCTGGATTTTGTCAAATGCTTTTTCTGCATCAATTGAGAGGACCATGTGGTTCTTCTCTCTTCTCTTATTGATTTGTTCTATCACACTGATTGATTTGCGAATGTTGAACCAACCTTGCAACCCAGGGATGAATCCCACCTGGTCATGGTGGATAATCTTTTGAATGTGCTGCTGGATCCTGTTTGCTAGGATCTTGTTGAGAATCTTTGCATCCATATTCATCAGTGATATTGGTCTGAAATTCTCCCTTTTGGTAGGGTCTTTGCCTGGTTTGGGGATCAGGGTAATGCTGGCTTCATAAAAAGTGGCTGGAAGTTTTCCTTCTGCTTCAATTTTTTGGAACAGCTTCAGGAGAATTGGTGTTATTTCTTCTTTGAAAGTTTGGTAGAATTCCCCAGGGAATCCGTCAGGTCCTGGGCTCTTGTTTTTTGGGAGGTTTTTGATCACTGCTTCAATCTCGTTACTAGATATCGGTCTATTCAGGTTGTCAATTTCTTCCTGGTTCAATTTTGGGAGTTTATAGTTTTCCAGGAATGCATCCATTTCATCTAGGTTGCTTAGCTTATTGGCATATAACTGTTGATAATAATTTCTGATGATTGTTTCTATTTCCTTGGTGTCCGTTGTGATCTCTCCCTTTTCATGCATAATTTTATTAATTTGGGCTTTCTCTCTTTTCTTTTGGATTAGTGTGGAAATGGTTTATTGATCTTACTGATTCTTTTAAAAAATCAGCTTCTAGTTTCATTGATACGTTCTACTGTATCTCTGGATTCTACCTCATTGATCTCTGCTCTAATCTTGATTATTTCCCTTCTTGCATTTGGAGTTGTTTGACTTGTTGTTGATTCTCCAGTTCTTGAAGGTGTAGAGACAGCTGGTGTATTCTGGATTTTTCAATGTTTTTGAGGGAGGCTTGGATGGCTATGTATTTCCCCCTTAGAACCACCTTTGCTGTATCCCATAGGTTTTTGGATCGAAGTGTCTTCATTCTCATTGGTTTCCAGGAATTGTTTAAGTTCATCTTTGATCTCCTGGTTGATCCAAGCATTGTTAAGCAAGGTGGTCGTTAGCTTCCAGGTGTTTGAGTTCCTTCTGAACTTTTCCTTGTGATTGAGTTCCAATTTCAAAGCATTGTGATCGGAGAATATGCAGGGAATCATGTCAGTCTTTTGGTATCGGTTGAGTCCTGCTTTGTGACCCAGTATGTGGTCTATTCTGGAGAAGGTTCCATGTGCACTTGAGAAGAATGAGTATTCTATTGTTTTAGGGTGGAATGTTCTGTATATGTCTATGAGGTCCATCTGGTCCAATGTTTCATTCAATGCTCTTATTTCTTTATTAATTTTCTGCTTTGATGATCTGTCTATTTCTGAGAGAGGTGTAATAAGATCTCCTACTATTAATGTATTCATATCAAGATGACTCCTTATCTTGATTAATAGTTTTCTTATGTAATTGGGTGCTCCCATATTGGTCACGTAGATATTTATAATTGTTAGATCGTCTTGGTGGATAGTCCCTTTAAGAATTATGTAGTGTCCTTCTGTATCCCTGACTGCAGTCTTTAGTTTAAAATCTAATTTATCTGATATGAGAATCGCTACCCCGGCCTTCTTCTGAGGCCCATTGGCATGAAAGATTCTTCTCCATCCCTTCACTTTCAGTCTGAGTGTATCCTTAGGTTCAAAATGGGTCTCTTGTAGACAACATATGGAGGGGTCCTGTCGTTTTATCCAATCTGCAACCCTGTGTCATTTTATGGCCGCATTTAGGCCATTCACATTGAGAGTGATTATTGAGAGATAGGTTTTTATTGACATCGTCTTGCCTTTGAAGTCTTTCTGTCTGTAGATTGTTTCTATATTTCTGTTCAATGATATTCTTAGGATTTCTTCTCTTTTATTGGACCCCCCTTAATGTTTCCTGCAGTGTCAGCTTGGTGGTTGCATAGTCTTTTAAGCCTTGCCGGTCTTGGAAACTCTTTATCTCTCCATCCATTTTGAATGTCAGTCTTGCTGGATAGAGTATTCTTGGCTGCATGTTCTTCTCATTTAGTACTCTGAATATATTTTGCCAGCCCTTCCTGGCTTTCCAGGTCTCTGTGGACAGGTCTGACGTTATTCTAATGGACTTTCCTCTGTATGTAAGGAGCTTCTTTGTCCTAGCTGCTTTTAAGAAGGTCTCTCTTGAAACATAATTCCTCGTATTAACTATAAGGTGTCGCAAGGACTTTTGAGAATCTAAAATCTTGGGGGAAAACCTCTCTGCCTCTAGTACATGAACGTTATTTCCATTCGTGAGATTGGGAAAATTTTCATAGACAACTTCTTCCACTATATCTTCTAAACTTCTTTCTTTTTCCTCCCCTTCAGGGATTCCAATAATTCTGATGTTGGAATGTTTCATGGCATCATTTATTTCCCTGATTCTGTTTTCGTGGCTTCTGAGCTGTTTGTTTCAGGCTTCCTCCTGATCCTTTCTCTCTATCTGTTTGTCCTCCAGATCACTAATTCTATCTTCTGTCTCAGTTCCCCTAACTTTTAGAGAATTTCGATTAGATTGGAACTCATTGAGAGCATTTTGAACATCATCCCTGGTGGCTTTCAGTTCTGCCCTAACATTGTGAACATCATCCCTGGTGGCTTTCTGTTCTGCCCTAACATTGTGAACATCATCCCTGGTGGCTTTCTGTTCTGCCCTAATCAATTCTGTTTGGTCATCCATGGCTTTCTCCAACCTAGCTATTGCCTGGATAATTGTTATCTGACATATTGTCTATGTCGATAGCCATTAGCTCTGTTGCAGAAGGCCCATCCTCTGTATTTTTCTTCTGTTGGATATTCCTCCTCCTAGTCATTTTGGTAAGAGATGACTGAACGGATGCAGCTGGATTTATCAATTGTGGTGCAGTCAAGGTGCACCCTGGAACACTTCTGTGCAATCAGGGTTCCCCACCCAAATGAGAGAAAAAAGAAAAGAAAAAGAAATAGAGAAGAAGAAAGAAAAAAAAGAAGGAAAAGAAAAAAGGAAAAAAAATAGAGAGAGAGAGAGAGAGAGAGAGAGACAGGAAAAAAAGGAAAGATAAAAGAGAAGGCTCAGCCTAAATGGGCCCCAAGGTAAGATTTATGAAGTATACAAACAAAAACAGACAAACAAAAAGACTGATGAAAGTATATGACAAGAGAAAAAATAATGTATATATATATATATATATAAGCAATAAAAGGGAAGAACCTCATCAGAAAGAACCCCAAATATAAGATTTATATATTATCAGGACAAACACAAATTCACAGAAACACTGGCAGAAGGAAAAATTGGGAGAGTGGTTATAAATTCTCAGTGTGGGAGAGCAAGGTTATTTTGATTCTTCCTGGATGTATCTTGATGTTTTTGTTAAGGGACTCAACTTTCCTAAGTTACAGGGGGATTAGAAACTGGTTTGCCTATAGTGGTAGCATTGATTGAGGAAAGGGGATTACCTTGAAGTTTAACTCTATATGTATAGTAGAAAATAAAAATTAAGAAAGAATAAACTAGACTAAACTAAGTTAAAATTAAAAAAGAATTTTAAAAAATTAGAAAAGCAAAAAAGAAACACGGGTGTATGTATCAAAAAGTTCAGGTTAGGTTATTAAGGAATTTGATGTACTGGACATCTCAGTGTGATGGTAAATAGGTTAAAAAATTATCTGTATATATTAAAAAAAAAGAGAACCAGAATATGGGTAAAGAGTTAAATATAAAAGTTGTATTTATGAAGTAGTGGTGGTTGTTCTCTTGTAGTCTTCTTTTTTTTTTTTCTTCCTTCCTGGTTGGTCTTTTGGGGGAGGGGCCTGCCACGTGGGTTTTCAGACAATGATGTTCCCTGAGTTAGGTCCTCCCGCCCCCCTCAAGGGGGTGGGATCTGAGGAAACCGTTTTTTTCAGGCTCTTGTTTTCTGGGAGATTTTATGTTCTTTCATCTGTTTTCTCTTGCCTTGACAGCTTTTGATGGTTTTTGGAGGTTTAGAGGAGAGCAAACTGCACCCAGACCTCCCTCTCAGAGAGAAGCCTCAGAATGCTCTGCAGAGCTGCTGGCAGAGTCGGTTCTGAGTCACGGTCCCTGGGGATGCAGGATCTCCTTGTTGTACCCAATACCAGGGCAGCAGAAGCTGTCTGGGCAGCTCCAGACCACCAGAGAGGTTCCAAGCAGTGATTGCATGCTGAGATTTTCCCGCTGTCCTGGGCTAGGAATGTCTGGTTTTCCCGGATGCCAGAGCTCCAGGCTAACGCCTATGAGCACCTCTCCCAGCGGATGGTGTGAGACGGGCGCGTTTCAGGATTGCCATCTGGCCAGGCTCCCAGCCCCTCACGGGAGCCGGGCCCCACTCGTTCTCAGGTGCGCTGGTGTTCAGGTGCACTTGTGGCTCAGGGACCAAGACCTGCTTTCTCCGCAGCACTCTCTCTGGCTCTGCGCCAGGGGAGGCTGTCCTGGGTCTGGGGACTTAGGTCCCTGTCCCTAACCGCCCCGATTCCCACTATTTCCCCCCGTGATCCTTTGCTCTTTGTTTTTTGAGTGCTTTCAACCAGACTTCAAGTTAATGCTGGTCCCCAGACTCAGGGCACTCTCGTATTGGGGTATTACTTTCCAACTGGTCACCTCTGGTGGTTCCCTCCCCCTTTTGTTTATCTTCTGATATCAGTCCGATGTTCCCACTCTGCTTTACCTGCCACTGGCGTCTTCTGCTCCTGTAGAGATCCAGACGTGTATAATTCTGATCTCAGGCTGATTTCATGGGTGGTCGGAGTTCCCTGGTAGGTAATCAGCTCACTTTAGGGTACAGGTTGAAATGGTGCCTCCTCCTACTTCCCCGCCATCTTGACTCCCCGTGGTCAAATGACTTTTGATAAGTGTATCAAGGACATTCAATGGGGAAAAAACAGACTTTCAACAAATGGTATTGGGAAAATTAGATATTTTACATGCCAGATTACATATTATACATGCTAAAGAGTAAAGTTAGATCCTTATTTTATACCCTATAAAAAATTAACTCAAATTGGATTGAAGTTCTTCAATCTGTAAAATTCTTAGAAGAAAATTTAGGGGCGAAGCTTCAAGACATTGGATTTAGCAATAATTTCATGGCTACAACACCAAAAGCACAGGCAAAATATATACAATTTCCAACCAGGTTAACATAAAAACCTCACACTGAAGGCCATTTATTTATTCAGTTCCTATTCCAATATCACTATATGTGGCAACTGATCACCTCTTTCTTTTTTTTTTAATAGTGTAGACATCACTGTCTTTATTTATTTATTTTAATTTAATTTTATTTTTTCAGTGTTCCAAGATTCACTGCTTATGCACCATACCCAGTGCTCCATGCAATTCATGCCCTTCTTAATATCCACCACCAGCCTTACCCATTCCCCCCTCCAAAACCCTCAGTTTGTTTCTCAGAGTCTGCAGGCTCTCGTGGTTTGTCTTCCCTTGCGATTTCCCCCAATTCGCTTCTCCTTTCCTTCTCCTAACGTCCACAATGTTATTCCTTGTGCTCCACAAGTAAGGGAAACCATATGATAATTGACTTTCTCTGCTTGACTTTTTTCATTCAACATAATCTCCTCCAATCCCGTGCATGTTGATTACTTGTTTCTTAAATTGTCACTAAAGCAAATTCGATGTGAAACACACTGGGACCAGTTTTTTTTTTAATTAAAATATAAATGATACATAGATCAATTGCATAGGTACCAGGAAGGTGATAAGCAAAGTGAAAAAGAGTATGAGAATGGCCATGATCCTTCCCATCTATCATTTTTTAAACCTTCTTTGAGAGTGGCAAGAGTACAATGAAATGTTTTCTTCCTTTAGATAACTGCACATGTGCAGACACACAGCCTCAGTGTAGGGAGTGGATAGGGAGTGGTGGGGACTGGGGTGAAATTGAGCACACATGCTTCTTCAAGGGGGGCACACTTCTCAGCTAAACAGTTCATCATGACCACGTGGAAGCAAACACCTGGAGTCTGTAGCTCTTCTGATCTCTCCATAAAAACCAGAAATCTGGGAGGAGTCAAGATGGCGGAGAAGTAGCAGCCTGAGACTACATCAGGTAGCAGGAGATCAGCTTGATAGCTTATCTAAACATTGCAAACACCTACAAATCCAACGGGAGAGCGAAGAGAAGAAGAACAGCAACTCTAGAAACAGAAAATCAACCACTTTCTGAAAGGTAGGACTGGCGGAGAAGTGAATCTAAAACGACAGGAAAATAGACCGCGGGGGGAGGGGCCAGCTCCCGGCAAGCGGTGGAGGAACGGAGCACAAAATCAGGACTTTTAAAAGTCTGTTCCACTGAGGGACATTGCTCCAGGGGCTAAACCGGGGTGAAGCCCACGCGGGGCCAGCGTGGCCCCAGGCCCCGCAGGGTCACAGAAGGATCGGGGGTGTCGGAGTGTCGGAGAGCTCGCAGGTATTAGAATGGAGAAGCCGGCTGCAGAGACAGAGCCGAGGACTGAACTCTCAGCTCGGGGTTACCTTGAACTGGTCGCAGGCTGGGTGAGCTCGGAGCGCGGCTAGAGGCTGGGGATACGGGAGTGATTGGGTGCTGTCCTCTGGCGGCGCACTGAGGAGTGGGGCCCCAGCTCTCGGCTCCTCCGGGCCGGAGACTGGGAGGCCGCCATTTTAATTCCCGTCCTCCAGAACTCTACGGAAAGCGTTCAGGGAACAGAAGCTCCCAAAAGCGAACCCGAGCCGATTACTTAGTCCGGCCGCCGGTAAGGGCGGTGCAATTCTGCCTCGGGCAAAGACACTTGAGAGTCACTACAACAGGCCCCTCCCCCAGAAGATCAACAAAATATCCAGCCAGGACGAAGTTCATCTATCAAGGAGAAAGCAGATTCAATTCCTAAGACAGCAGAGCAATTCCAGAGGAGGAGAAAGCAAAGCACGGAACTCATGGCTTTCTCCCCATGATTCTTTAGTCTTGCGGCTACTTCAATTTTTTTTTCTTTTTTCAATTTTTTTTTCTTCTGCTAAATTTTTTAAAACTTTTACCCTTTTTTAACGTTTTTTGACTAGTTCATCTAAATATATATATTTTTCTTTCTTTTTTATATTTTTTTATTTGTTTTATTTTTAATTTTTTTTCTTTTTTTTTTTTCAGAACCTGTATTTATCCCCTTTCTCCCCCCCACAATTTGGGGTCTCTTCTGATTTGGTTACAGCGCATTTTTCCGGGGTCTTTGCCACCCTTTTAGTAGTTTATTTGCTCCTTCATATCCTCTTATCTGGACAAAATGACAAGGCGGAAAAAATCACCACAAACAAAAGAACAAGAGACAGTACCGAAGGCTAGGGACCTAATCAACACAGACATGGGTAATATGTCAGATCAAGAGTTCAGAATGACGATTCTGAACATTCTAGCCGGGCTCGAAAAAGGCATGGAAGATATTAGAGAAACCCTCTCTGGAGATATTAAAGCCCTTTCTGGAGAAATTAAAGAACTAAAATCTAACCAAGTTGAAATCAAAAAAGCTATTAATGAGGTGCAATCAAAAATGGAGGCTCTCACGGCTAGGATAAATGAGGCAGAAGAAAGAATTAGTGATATAGAAGACCAAATGACAGAGAATAAGGAAGCCGAGCAAAAGAGGGACAAACAGCTACTGGACCATGAGGGGAGAATTTGAGAGATAAGTGACACCATAAGACGAAACAACATTAGAATAATTGGGATTCCAGAAGAAGAAGAAACAGAGAGGGGAGCAGAAGGTCTATTGGAGAGAATCATTGGAGAGAATTTCCCTAATATGGCAAAGGGAACAAGCATCAAAATCCAGGAGATGCAGAGAACCCCCCTTAAAGTCAACAAGAATAGGTCCACACCACGTCACCTAATAGTAAAATTTACAAGTCTTAGTGACAAAGAGAAAATCCTGAAAGCAGCCCGAGAAAAGAAGTCTGTAACATACAATGGTAAAAATATTAGATTGGCGGCAGACTTATCCACAGAGACCTGGCAGGCCAGAAAGAGCTGGCATGATATATTCAGAGCACTCAACGAGAAAAACATGCAGCCAAGAATACTCTATCCAGCTAGGCTATCATTGAAAATAGAAGGAGAGATCAAAAGCTTCCAGGACAAACAAAAACTGAAAGAATTTGCAAACACCAAACCAGCTCTACAGGATATTTGAAAGGGGTCCTCTAAGCAAAGAGAGAGCCTAAAAGTAGTAGATCAGAAAGGTACAGAGACAATATACAGTAACAGTCACCTTACAGGCTAATAATGGCACTAAATTCATATCTCTCAATAGTTACCCTGAATGTTAATGGGCTAAATGCCCCAATCAAAAGACACAGGGTATCAGAATGGATAAAAAAACAAAACCCATCAGTATGTTGCCTACAAGAAACTCATTTTAGATGCGAAGACACCTCCAGATTTAAAGTGAGGGGGTGGAAAACAATTTACCATGCTAATGGGCATCAGAAGAAAGCTGGGGTGGCAATCCTTCTATCAGATCAATTAGATTTTAAGCCAAAGACTATAATAAGAGATGAGGAAGAACACTATATCCTACTCAAAGGGTCTGTCCAACAAGAAGATCTAACAATTTTAAATATCTATGCCCCTAACGTGGGAGCAGCCAACTATATCAACCAATTAATAACAAAATCAAAGAAACACATCAATAATAATACAATAATAGTAGGGGACTTTAACACTCCCCTCACTGAAATGGACAGATCATCCAAGCAAAAGATCAACAAGGAAATAAAGGCCTTAAATGACACACTGGACCAGATGGACATCACAGATATATTCAGAACATTTCATCCCAAAGCAACAGAATACACATTCTTCTCTAGTGCACATGGAACCTTCTCCAGAATAGATCACATCCTGGGTCACAAATCAGGTCTCAACCAGTATCAAAAGATTAGGATTATTCCCTGCATATTTTCAGACCACAATGCTCTGAAGCTAGAACTCAATCACAAGAAGAAAGCTGGAAAGAACCCAAATACATGGAGACTAAACAGCATCCTTCTAAAGAATGAATGGGTTAACCAGGAAATTAAAGAAGAATTGAAAAAATTCATGGAAACAAATGATAATGAACACACAACAGTTCAAAATCTGTGGGACACAGCAAAGGCAGTCCTGAGAGGAAAATATATAGCGGTACAAGCCTTTCTCAAGAAACAAGAAAGGTCTCAAGTACACAACCTAACTCTATGCATAAAGGAGCTGGAGAAAGAACAAGAAAGAAACCCTAAACCCAGCAGGAGAAGAGAAATCATAAAGATCAGAGCAGAAATCAACGAAATAGAAACCAAAAAAACAATAGAAAAAATCAATGAAACTAGGAGCTGGTTCTTTGAAAGAATCAATAAGATGGATAAACCCCTGGCCAGACTCATCAAAAAGAAAAGAGAAAGGACCCAAATCAATAAAATCATGAATGAAAGAGGAGAGATCACAACTAACACCAAAGAAATACAGACAATTAGAAGAACATACTATGAACAACTCTACGCCAACAAATTGGACAATCTGGAAGAAATGGATGCATTCCTAGAGACATATAAACTACCACAACTGAACCAGGAAGAAATAGAAAACCTGAACAGGCCCATAACCAGTAAGGAGATTGAAACAGTCATCAAAAATCTCCAAACAAACAAAAGCCCAGGGCCAGACGGCTTCCCAGGGGAATTCTACCAAACATTTAAAGAAGAACTCATTCCTATTGTCCTGAAACTGTTCCAAAAAATAGAAATGGAAGGAAAACTTCCAAACTCATTTTATGAGGCCAGCATCACCTTGATCCCAAAACCAGACAAGGATCCCACCAAAAAAGAGCACTACAGACCAATATCCTTGATGAACACAGACACAAAAATTCTCGCCAAAATACTAGCCAATAGGATTCAACAGTACATTAAAAGGATTATTCACCACGATCAAGTGGGATTTATTCCAGGGCTGCAGGGTTGGTTCAACATCCGCAAATCAATCAATGTGATAGAACACATTAATAAAAGAAAGAGCAAGAACCATATGATACTCTCCATAGATGCTGAAAAAGCATTTGACAAAGTACAGCATCCCTTCCTGATCAAAACTCTTCAAAGTGTAGGGATAGAGGGCACATACCTCAATATTATCAAAGCCATCTATGAAAAACCCACCGCAAATATCATTCTCAATGGAGAAAAACTGAAAGCTTTTCCGTTAAGGTCAGGAACACGGCAGGGATGTCCATTATCACCACTGCTATTCAACATAGTACTCGAAGTCCTAGCCTCAGCAATCAGACAACAAAAAGAAATTAAAGGCATCCAAATTGGTAAAGAAGAAGTCAAACTATCACTCTTCGCAGATGATATGATACCATATGTGGAAAACCCAAAAGACTCCACTCCAAAACTGCTAGAACTTGGACAGGAATTCAGTAAAGTGTCAGGATATAAAATCAATGCACAGAAATCAGTTGCATTTCTGTACACCAACAACAAGACTGAAGAAAGAGAAATTAAGGAGTCAATCCCATTTACAATTGTACCCAAAACTATAAGATACCTAGGAATAAACCTAACCAAAGAGACTAAGAATCTATACAAAGAAAATTATAAAGTACTCATGAAAGAAATTGAGGAAGACACAAAGAAATGGAAAAATGTTCCATGCTCCTGGATTGGAAGAATAAATATTGTGAAAATGTCTATGCTACCTAAAGCAATCTACACATTTAATGCAATCCCTATCAAAATACCATCCATTTTTTTCAAAGAAATGGAACAAATAATCCTAAAATTTATATGGAACCAGAAAAGACCTCGAATAGCCAAAGGAATATTGAAGAACAAAGCCAATGTTGGTGGCATCACAATTCCGGACTTCAAGCTCTATTACAAAGCTGTCATCATCAAGACAGCATGGTACTGGCACAAAAACAGACACATAGATCAGTGGAACAGAATAGAGAGCCCAGAAATCGACCCTCAACTCTATGGTCAACTAATCTTCGACAAAGCAGGAAAGAATGTCCAATGGAAAAAAGACAGCCTCTTCAATAAATGGTGCTGGGAAAATTGGACAGCCACATGCAGAAAAATGAAATTGGACCACTTCCTTACACCACACACGAAAATAGACTCCAAATGGATGAAGGACCTCAATGTGAGAAAGGAATCCATCCAAATCCTTGAGGAGAATGCAGGCAGCAACCTCTTCGACCTCAGCCGGAGCAACATCTTCCTAGGAACAACGGCAAAGGCAAGGGAAGCAAGGGCAAAAATGAACTATTGGGATTTCATCAAGATCAAAAGCTTTTGCACAGCAAAGGAAACAGTTCACAAAACCAAAAGACAACTGACAGAATGGGAGAAGATATTTGCAAATGACATATCAGATAAAGGGCTAGTATCCAAAATCTATAAGGAACTTAGCAAACTCAACACCCAAAGAACAAACAATCCAATCAAGAAATGGGCAGAGGACATGAACAGACATTTCTGCAAAGAAGACATCCAGATGGCCAACAGACACATGAAAAAGTGCTCCACGTCACTCGGCATCAGGGAAATACAAATCAAAACCACAATGAGGTATCACCTCACACCAGTCAGAATGGCTAAAATTAACAAGTCAGGAAATGACAGATGCTGGCGAGGATGTGGAGAAAGGGGAACCCTCCTCCACTGTTGGTGGGAATGCAAGCTGGTGCAACCACTCTGGAAAACAGCATGGAGGTTCCTCAAAATGTTGAAAATAGAACTACCCTATGACCCAGCAATTGCACTACTGGGTATTTACCCTAAAGATACAAACATAGTGATCCGAAGGGGCACGTGTACCTTAATGTTTATAGCAGCAATGTCTACAATAGCCAGACTATGGAAAGAACCTAGATGTCCATCAACAGATGAATGGATAAAGAAGATGTGGTATATATACACAATGGAATACTATGCAGCCATCAAAAGAAATGAAATCATGCCATTTGCGACGACGTGGATGGAACTAGAGCGTATCATGCTTAGTGAAATAAGTCAATCGGAGAAAGACAACTATCATATGATCTCCCTGATATGAGGACATGGAGAAGCAACATGGGGGGGTAGGGGGATAGGAGAAGAATAAATGAAACAAGATGGGATTGGGAGGGAGACAAACCATAAATGACTCTTAATCTCACAAAACAAACTGGGGGTTGCTGGGGGTAGGTGGGATTGGGAGAGGGGGAGCGGGCTATGGACATTGGGGAGGGGAGGCGAACCATAAGAGACTATGGACTCTGAAAAACAACCTGAGGGTTTTGAAGGGTCAGGGGTGGGAGGTTGGGGGAACAGGTGGTGGGTAATAGGGAGGGCACGTTTTGCATGGAGCACTGGGTGTTGTGCAAAAAGAATGAATACTGTTACGCTGAAAAAATAAATAAAATGGGAAAAACAACAACAACAACAAAAAAAAAAACCCAGAAATCCTTATTCTCATGTAAAAATCAACCTATTTTTCATTGTAGTTCAAAGTTTTGTTTAAAGACACTTTGCAACAAACAAAACATTCCTGGAACCTGGCTGGGAGCTGAGGGCTGCATCTGGGAAAAAACATCCCTACCAAATGATAGCTGAAAGATCGTCCTGTATCACACACACCTGTACAGACACACACTCCTCTACTAACATCACAGCAAAGCCCCTATCACCTTATCCGTCAAGTGTCTGCTGAAAACCTCAGAATATTGTTGCCATCCTGTCATTGAAAAATTTACAACTGTATACTTTATAGTGGTGAATTTTATGGTGCATGAATTATACCTCTAAAAATTATATATATAAATTTATTTATAAATTATAAATTTATATATTTATAAATTAAAATTATATATATAAATTTTATATATACCTCTAAAATTTTTATGTTTTAAAAATCCAAACATGGGACACCTGGGTGGCTCAGTGGGTTAAAGGCTCTGCCTTCAGTTCAGGTCATGATCCAGGGTCCTGTGATTGAGCCCCCATCAGGCTCTCTGCTCAGCAGGGAGCCTGCTTCCCTTCCTCTCTCTCTCTGCCTGCCTCTCTGACTACTTGTGATCTCTGTCTGTGAAGTAAATAAATAAAGTCTTCTAAAAAAAATCCAAACATGTTCAAATCTAACCGCAAACTTGAGGAACTCAGGTGCCTTCTGCCAACCACAGTAAGGCAACATCCAGGGCTTCAATCTTTCCTTCTTATGTCACACAGTACAGAGTTAATTCTCAGTTTCCATTAATTATTGATTTTTTCCATATAATACTTGTTAAAGAAGAATTAATACTATTGTTTAAGAACAAATACTGCCCAAATGCAGTCTTTAGTGGGATTGTAATCAGCTTTACCCACTTTCCAACTAATCTGATTGAAGCAGATTTTGTATGAAGTCTTTTTTCTTTTTTTTAATTTTGTTGCTATTAAAGGTCACCTATTTGAATCTGTCTGAAACTCTTAAGTTCCTGGCATCAATTTATAAGTTCATAGATGACCTAACCAGGGATTGAATTACTATACTTTTAGTTAAAATAGGGAAAAAAGGGGGAGAAAAAGGGGGAAGAGAGAGATACATTTTCACATACAGAGGGAATCTATGGGGGAAATGGGTGCTGCATTACTGAATCTACTGTAGCCTATTTTCCCCAGCTCTGTGTTATAAGTCTGTTCATCATAATGCTTTTTGACCCTCTGCACTTACTCCATCATAATTATCCTTTAATACTCTTATAAATGAACTTTTAGCTTATCTTCCATTAATTCTCCAGAACATGCAAAGCCATCTAACATAAAGTGTTTAACCCTTCCATGGTCTTCCTGTTCGCAGATGCAAGAAGGAAATTCCCATCACACTCCCGTGTGGACATGAAGATGAGTTGCAGCCACCTGCCTCTCCTCCCAATGCCAAGCAGAAATTCACAACTTGTATGAGGAGTCCAGTGAGTGTCAGTGCAAAGTAAACAACTTTTTTAAATTTTTTAAAGAGAAAGAAAGTCTTCCTTTCCAATAAGGAGAGCTTCCCAGGGTCTACAATCTTCACAAAGAAGAGAGTGCTCAGGGGAAGGAACATTTGGTTCAGGATTATATATGTTTTTTACATAAAGGGTTATAAGTCATCATAAAAGTTAGAGTCTATCTTGTGTTTTTAGCATGTACAAGGTTGTAGGACTTGACTTTTATGGGAGTCAGGGATTTTTTTTCTTATCTTTATGTTTGGAATTCTCCTTTTTGCTTGTTTTGCTTTAAAAGCAGACATACAATGTGTGCTCAGAGCTGAAATAGAGGCCATGCTTTGAGGTTTTTCCCAGTCATTTTGATTGTGGTAAATGTTAACATATAGCTCCCCTGGGAACCCAGAAACAGGGCCTATGAACATTAAATGTTGAATATTTCCTTTATCATGAGTGAGGAAGACCTCCTGGCATCCGGTGTGGGGAAGTCTAGATCGGAGAGCTAAGAACTGGGATTCTTAGTCCCAAAGCATAGCCCTAGAAACAGGGCCACTTCAGGGCTGCAGTGCTCCCAAGATGGGATGTATTGATCCATGGAGAGTGGAGACTTGCCCTTGCCTTCATAATATGTGGGGAAGCTCAAGTTTAGACTACAAGAAACTCAGATGGTGGTAGGACAAAAGCTCTGGGCCAGGCTGACTGGAGAGCCCACTCTGCAAGTTGAGCTGACCAGCAGCTGATGTCACCCCTCACAGCCTTCATCAGTGTCCTCATCTGTAAAATGAAAGCAGACTCATGCATTCCATGGGTGGTGGTAAGAACAGAAAGAATGAGGTGTTAAGACATAAGACAATGAGCTCAAAATGGAGTCACTTATGCTCAGCTCCACATCACCAAATGAAGACCTAACCTAATTAAAGCTTCACCTCTCCCAGAAATGGATCTTAAATCAATCAGTTCAGAATTGCCTGATCAGCACTAGCTAGGTATTTGCCTGACACAACCCTGCCATCCCCTGCAGGAAAGTAACTTTGCAATAACCAACCCACCTTTCACCTTCTATAACTTCTTTGCTCTGGCTCCCTTCTTCCTAAAAGCCTTTCATTTTGTGCAGCTCCTCTGAGTTCCTTTTTATTTGCTGGATTGGATGCTGCCCTATTCAAATTTATGTTTGCTCAAATAAACTCTTAAAACTTTTAATATGTCTCATTTATCTTTTAACACAGGGCAAGTAGAACATACTACCAGTAAGACTCACCAGCCAGACCCCCTCCGTACCCATACATGTTGAAGGTGCTTCCTCTATCAACAGAGAAAAGAGGAAGAGGTAAAATAAAATGAGAGCACTTATTTGGGGTTCCAGAACCACAATTTGGGGAACACAGATAAGGGGAGCAACCCAAATTTCATCCCCTAGGGAACAAAAGTAAGTCAAGGATTTTATTTTTAAAATTTTTTTTAGATTTTTTATTTACTCATTTGAGAGAGGGAGAGGGTACATGAACCAGGGAGAGGAGCAAAGGGAGAAGCAGGCTCCTTACTGAGCAGAGAGCCTGACATCGGACTCCATTCTGATCCTAGGACTCCAGGATCATGACTGGAGCTGAAGGCAGATGCTTAACCAGCTGAGGTACCCAGGCACCCCAAGTCAAGGATTTTCAAAAGACAGAAGGAAGGCTTGTATGTGTTGTTTACAAAGAATTTTGATTGGTGGTGTTGACACAAAACTAATCAGCTAAATATGATTGGTTGCTAAGGTTAACACAAAGAAAACTCTCACTATGGCAATTTGCAGGTGTTCTGGTACAGTCCCTGGAATATTTGCTGTTTGGCACAGGTCAGGGTTCAAGGTTCCACATGGTGAGGATGTGCATGAGGACCATTTCTTCAATGGCCTCCTGGTGCCATTTTAAAACCAGTTGATATAAATGACTCCATTTCATTTCTCCTTTCACTCTGTGAATACCTGTAAGTTTGCCCAGGGTGTTTTATCTGGCCTGGGCACTTACCCAACTACTAGGAGTGCCAGAGAGTTAATGGTCCCAGAAATAGCCCCCGACCAATGAGGGCAGGAGCTGATGGACAACTTCCCTAGCTTCCTGGCCCATGAGTGGGATGACCCTGAGGTCATTGGTCCCCAGAGTTTCCCTCTGGGAAGATGCTCTGGTCATTCACAGTGGTATTGCTCCCCACTGCTTTCCTCACTCTTCTGCTCCCTGGCTGGGGTTTCCTAGAATCAAAAGTAACACTAAGCTATGGCTTTTTTGTCCTGGGTGCATCTTCCCTTTCTCACCAACACTGAGCCCTGCAAGTTTTCTCCACTCTATTTTCCAGCTTCACATCTGGTTTGCATCTCCTGTGCAACCACTGACCAACAGCTTTGACCAACCCACTTACCTTGGTCACCACCAAGTGAACTGCTCTGCTCACTGGGGAGGCTGAAAACATCTTCCACCACCTTATTTTGGTGGTCTTTCTCCAGGTCAGTGCAGCCCCTAATGAGAGTGCACATCCCCTGCCCTGAGGGAGTTGGAGAAACCAGCATAGCTCAGAATGAATGTCCTGGGCTGGGGTCCACAGAAGCAGAATGCAGACAGGATTCACATGTGTGCTGTTCATTGAGGGATAAAACTTGGAAAAGAGTGAAGAAGCAGGGCAAAGAAGCAGGGAAAAGAGAAAAGCAAGAACATGATCTCAGATGAAGTCTGGCTCCAGCCTAATTCCACAAGAGCACTGGAGCCGGGACCATGCTATTGAGATAGGTAGCAGGGGATTTATTTGTACTCCCATGGCCCCCACCCCAGCCAGACAGGCTATAAGCAACCAGGTCCCAGGGGTAAGAGGCAGCAGCTCCAGGCCAGGCAGCTTCAGCACCTCAGAAGTTTCCAGAGGCAGGTGGCAGGACTGAGACCCAAGCCCCCAGAGCAGCAAGAAAGACACATCTTCTGACCATAAAAGGAGATCCCTGGGTCTCTGGGCAGGACACCAAAAATATCTGTTACAATGGTTTAGATGTTCAGAGAGTAAGCGAGAACTTGTCTGGGGATGCTGAAGGGCTGGAAGGTTCCAGAAGATTCAAAAGTATCAGATATCAAAATCAAGTTTCTGATTCAAATCAAATTCACATCAAAGTTTTTGATTCAACTGTTCTGTTCATATGAAAACATTGCTTACAAAGGATTACATACAAAAATTACATTTAGTTATACAGTTAATGAACCCAATCTTACTGAAAATGTTAAACTTCATGAAAGTAGGACCTTTCTAGGAAACCCCAAGCAGCTGTGACCACCTGAGTGGCAAGAGGCTTCCATGGAGAACCTGGGAAATGTTCATGAGAGGGGCACCTGTCTGGAGGGCTGGGACATCAGTGATTTCTAGTGCACCTCCCTGCTGAACCCAGGTGCTCCCTCCCTTCGATCATTGGCCACCACTCTTTCCCAGAGACAAACCTCAGAGAAACCATACTTTCTTCCACCTTGAACCATGTGCACACTGTTCCCACCACTGGATATACCCTTCTCTTTCTCACTGGCCAACACCCTTGCATGGTTTCAGCCTCAGCCCAGAGTCCCCTCCTTAAGAAAGCCTCCTCCAGTCCAGCTGAGCTAGGCACCTTCCTCTAAGACCCCTTCTACCCAGAGATTCTCCTAATCAGATGCTGTGGGAGCATGAACACCCTGAGGGGGCAGGCTGATGCGATGATGGAGACAATGACTGCCATGGGCTTATGCTCCATACAAGCTATGTACACTTTGAGCAGTTCACTCAACCTTACTGAGCTCCAGTTTCCTTCTCTATAAAATGGAGATAATAAATGAACTCTTTTTTGATAGGCAGTCACACCTCATTCCATTGGGCATTACTTTATTGCACTTCACAGATAAATACATTTTTTACAAATTGAAGGTTTGTGGCAACCCTGAATCAAGCAAGTATATTGGCACCATTTTTCCAATAGTATTGCTCACTTTGTGTCTGTGTCACATTTTGGTGATTCTCACAATTTTTCAAACTTATAAATTATTACTGTATTTTTTATGGTGGTCTGTGATCAGTGATTATACCTGCAGAAGGCTCTGATTGTGGTTAACATTTTTTAAAGATTTTATTTATTTATTTGACAGACAGAGATCACAAGCAGGCAGAGAGAGAGGAGGAAGCAGGCTCCCTGCTGAGCAGAGAGCCTGATGTGGGGCTTGATGCCAGGAACCTGGGATCATGACATGAGCTGAAGGCAGAGGCTTTAACTCACTGAGCCACCCAGGAACCCCTGTGGTTAACAATTTTTTACAATAAAACATTTTTAATTGAGGTAAATACACTGTTTTTTTTTAAGAAAAAAATAATCCCTGAACAGACTACAGTACAATGTAAACACAAATTTTATAAGCACTAAGAAGACAAAAAACTCATTTCACTTTTTTTATTGCAGTGTTTGGAACAGAGTATCTGTAATATCTCCAACATATGCCTGTATATGGTTATACTGCTGTTGGTAGTCTGTTTAGCACAATGCTTGGATGTTCAACACATGGTCTAGATCTTGTAAATGACTGTTAAATATTATAAAATGGAATAAAAATCACTAAAGGTATCTAAGACTCCCATTTGCAAGAGCTAAAATATAGAACTAAGAAGAAAGTTGTTAAAAGTTTTATAAGTTAGGATACATTAAAGATGGTGGGGAAGTAGGAGGAGGCGCCGTTTCAAACTGTACCCTAAAGTGAGCTGATTACCTACCAGGGAACTCCGACCACCCATGAAATCAGCCTGAGATCAGAATTATACACGTCTGGATCTCTACAGGAGCAGAAGACGCCAGTGGCAGGTAAAGCAGAGTGGGAACATCGGACTGATATCAGAAGATAAACAAAAGGGGGAGGGAACCACCAGAGGTGACCAGTTGGAAAGTAATACCCCAATACGAGAGTGCCCTGAGTCTGGGGACCAGCATTAACTTGGAGTCTGGTTGAAAGCACTCAAAAAACAAAGAGCAAAGGATCGCGGGGGGAAATAGTGGGAATCGGGGCGGTTAGGGACAGGGACCTAAGTCCCCAGACCTAGGACAGCCTCCCCTGGCGCAGAGCCAGAGAGAGTGCTGCGGAGAAATCAGGTCTTGGTCCCTGAGCCACAAGTGCACCTGAACACCAGCACACCTGAGAACGAGTGGGGCCCGGCTCCCGTGAGGGGCTGGGAGCCTGGCCAGATGGCAATCCTGAAACGCGCCCGTCTCACACCATCCGCTGGGAGAGGTGCTCATAGGCGTTAGCCTGGAGCTCTGGCATCCGGGAAAACCAGACATTCCCAGCCCAGGACAGCGGGAAAATCTCAGCATGCAATCACTGCTTGGAACCCCTCTGGTGGTCTGGAGCTGCCCAGACAGCTTCTGCTGCCCTGGTATTGGGTACAACAAGGAGATCCTGCATCCCCAGAGACCATGACTCAGAACCTACTCTGCCAGCAGCTCTGCAGAGCATTCTGAGGCTTCACTCTGAGAGGGAGGTCTGGGTGCAGTTTGCTCTCCTCTAAACCTCCAAAAACCATCAAAAGCTGTCAAGGCAAGAGAAAACAGATGAAAGAACATAAAATCTCCCAGAAAACAAGAGCCTGAAAAAAACGGTTTCCTCAGATCCCACCCCCTTGAGGGGGGCGGGAGGACCTAACTCAGGGAACATCATTGTCTGAAAACCCACGTGGCAGGCCCCTCCCCCAAAAGACCAACCAGGAAGGAAGAAAAAAAAAAAAGAAGACTACAAGAGAACAACCACCACTACTTCATAAATACAACTTTTATATTTAACTCTTTACCCATATTCTGGTTCTCTTTTTTTTTAATATATACAGATAATTTTTTAACCTATTTACCATCACACTGAGATGTCCAGTACATCAAATTCCTTAATAACCTAACCTGAACTTTTTGATACATACACCCGTGTTTCTTTTTTGCTTTTCTAATTTTTTAAAATTCTTTTTTAATTTTAACTTAGTTTAGTCTAGTTTATTCTTTCTTAATTTTTATTTTCTACTATACATATAGAGTTAAACTTCAAGGTAATCCCCTTTCCTCAATCAATGCTACCACTATAGGCAAACCAGTTTCTAATCCCCCTGTAACTTAGGAAAGTTGAGTCCCTTAACAAAAACATCAAGATACATCCAGGAAGAATCAAAATAACCTTGCTCTCCCACACTGAGAATTTATAACCACTCTCCCAATTTTTCCTTCTGCCAGTGTTTCTGTGAATTTGTGTTTGTCCTGATAATATATAAATCTTATATTTGGGGTTCTTTCTGATGAGGTTCTTCCCTTTTATTGCATATATATATATATATATATATATATATATATACATTATTTTTTCTCTTGTCATATACTTTCATCAGTCTTTTTGTTTGTCTGTTTTTGTTTGTATACTTCATAAATCTTACCTTGGGGCCCATTTAGGCTGAGCCTTCTCTTTTATCTTTCCTTTTTTCCCTGTCTCTCTCTCTCTCTCTATTTTTTTTCCTTTTTTCTTTTCCTTCTTTTTTTTCTTTCTTCTTCTCTATTTCTTTTTCTTTTCTTTTTTCTCTCATTTGGGTGGGGAACCCTGATTGCACAGAAGTGTTCCAGGGTGCACCTTGACTGCACCACAATTGATAAATCCAGCTGCATCCGTTCAGTCATCTCTTACCAAAATGACTAGGAGGAGGAATATCCAACAGAAGAAAAATACAGAGGATGGGCCTTCTGCAACAGAGCTAATGGCTATCGACATAGACAATATGTCAGATAACAATTATCCAGGCAATAGCTAGGTTGGAGAAAGCCATGGATGACCAAACAGAATTGATTAGGGCAGAACTGAAAGCCACCAGGGATGATGTTCAAAATGCTCTCAAAGAGTTCCAATCTAATCGAAATTCTCTAAAAGCCAGGGTAACTGAGACAGAAGATAGAATTAGTGATCTGGAGGACAAACAGATAGAGAGAAAGGATCAGGAGGAAGCCTGGAATAAACAGCTCAGAAGGCACGAAAACAGAATCAGGGAAATAAATGATGCCATGAAACATTCCAACATCAGAATTATTGGAATCCCTAAAGGGGAGGAAAAAGAAAGAAATTTAGAAGATATAGTGGAAGAAGTCGTCTATGAAAATATTCCCAATCTCACGAATGGAAACAACGTTCATGTACTAGAGGCAGAGAGGTTCCCCCCAAGATTTTAGATTCTCAAAAGTCCTTGCGACACCTTATAGTTAATATGAGGAATTATGTTTCAAGAGAGACCCTCTTAAAAGCAGCTAGGACAAAGAAGCTCCTTACATACAGAGAAAAGTCCATTAGAATAACGTCAGACCTGTCCACAGAGACCTGGAAAGCCAGGAAGGGCTGGCAAAATATATTCAGAGTACTAAATGAGAAGAACATGCAGCCAAGAATACTCTATCCAGCAAGACTGACATTCAAAATGGATGGAGAGATAAAGAGTTTCCAAGACCGGCAAGGCTTAAAAGACTATGCAACCACCAAGCTGACACTGCAGGAAACATTAAGGGGGGTCCAATAAAAGAGAAGAAATCCTAAGAATATCATTGAACAGAAATATAGAAACAATCTACAGACAGAAAGACTTCAAAGGCAAGACGATGTCAATAAAAACCTATCTCTCAATAATCACTCTCAATGTGAATGGCCTAAATGCGGCCATAAAATGACACAGGGTTGCAGATTGGATAAAACGACAGGACCCCTCCATATGTTGTCTACAAGAGACCCATTTTGAACCTAAGGATACACTCAGACTGAAAGTGAAGGGATGGAGAAGCATCTTTCATGCCAATGGGCCTCAAAAGAAGGCTGGGGTAGCGATTCTCATATCAGATAAATTAGATTTTAAACTAAAGACTGTAGTCAGAGATACAGAAGGACACTACATAATTCTTAAAGGGACTATCCGCCAAGACGATCTAACAATTATGAATATCTATGCCCCCAATATGGGAGCACCCAATTACATAAGAAAACTATTAATCAAGATAAAGAGTCATATTGATATAATACAATAATAGTAGGAGATCTTAATACGCCTCTCTCAGAAATACACAGATCATCGAAGCAGAAAATTAATAAAGAAATAAGAGCATTGAATGAAACATTGGACCAGATGGACCTCATAGACATATACAGAACATTCCACCCTAAAACAATAGAATACTCATTCTTCTCAAGTGCACATGGAACCTTCTCCAGAATAGACCACATACTGGGTCACAAAGCAGGACTCAACCGATACCAAAAGACTGACATGATTCCCTGCATATTCTCCGATCACAATGCTTTGAAACTGGAACTTAATCACAAGGAAAAGTTCAGAAGGAACTCAAACACCTGGAAGCTAAAGACCACCTTGCTTAACAATGCTTTGATCAACCAGGAGATCAAAGATGAACTTAAACAATTCCTGGAAACCAATGAGAATGAAGACACTTCGGGCCAAAACCTATGGGATACAGCAAAGGCAGTTCTAAGGGGGAAATCCATAGCCATCCAAGCCTCCCTCAAAAACATTGAAAAATCCAGAATACACCAGCTGTCTCTACACCTTCAAGAACTGGAGAATCAACAACAAATCAAACCAACTCCACATGCAAGAAGGGAAATAATCAAGATTAGAGCAGAGATCAATGAGGTAGAAACCAGAGATACAGTAGAACGTATCAATGAAACTAGAAGCTGGTTTTTTGAAAGAATCAATAAGATCGATAAACCATTGGCCACACTAATCCAAAAGAAAAGAGAGAAAGCCCAAATTAATAAAATTATGAATGAAAAGGGAGAGATCACAACTAACACCAAGGAAATAGAAACAATCGTCAGAAATTATTACCAACAGTTATATGCCAATAAGCTAAGCAACCTAGATGAAATGGATGCATTTCTGGAAAGCTACAAACTCCCAAAATTGAACCAGGAAGAAATTGACAACCTGAATAGACCGATATCTAGTAATGAGATTGAAGCAGTGATCAAAAACCTCCCAAAAAACAAGAGCCCAGGACCTGACGGATTCCCTGGGGAATTCTACCAAACTTTCAAAGAAGAAATAACACCAATTCTCCTGAAGCTGTTCCAAAAAATTGAAGCAGAAGGAAAACTTTCAGCCACTTTTTATGAAGCCAGCATTACCCTGATCCCCAAACCAGGCAAAGACCCTACCAAAAGGGAGAATTTCAGACCAATATCACTGATGAATATGGATGCAAAGATTCTCAACAAGATCCTAGCAAACAGGATCCAGCAGCACATTCAAAAGATTATCCACCATGACCAGGTGGGATTCATCCCTGGGTTGCAAGTTTGGTTCAACATTCGCAAATCAATCAATGTGATAGAACAAATCAATAAGAGAAGAGAGAAGAACCACATAGTCCTCTCAATTGATGCAGAAAAAGCATTTGACAAAATCCAGCATCCGTTCCTGATGAAAACGCTTCAAAGTATAGGGATAGAGGGAACATTCCTGAACTTCATAAAATCTGTCTATGAAAGACCCACAGCAAATATCATCCTCAGTGGGAAAAAGCTTGCAGCCTTCCCATTGAGATCAGGAACATGACAAGGATGTCCACTCTCACCACTCTTGTTCAACATAGTATTAGAAGTTCTAGCAACGGCAATCAGACAACAAAGAGAAATAAAAGGTATCCAAATTGGCAAGGAAGAAGTCAAACTCTCTCTCTTCGCAGATGACATGATTCTTTATATGGAAAACCCCAAAGACTCCACCCCCAAACTACTAGAACTCATACGGCAATTCAGTAACGTGGCAGGATACAAAGTCAATGTACAGAAATCAGTGGCTTTCTTATACACTGACAATGAAAATACAGAAAGGGAAATTAGAGAATGGATTCCATTTACTAGAGCACCAAGAACCATAAGATACCTGGGAAGAAACCTAACCAAAGAGGTAAAGGACCTGTACTCGAGGAACTACAGAACACTCATGAAAGAAATTGAAGAAGACACAAAAAGTCGGAAGACCGTTCCATGCTCTTGGATTGGAAGAATAAACATTGTTAAAATGTCTATACTGCCTAGAGCAATCTATACTTTTAACGCCATTCCGATCAAAAGTCCACCGATATTTTTCAAAGATCTGTAGCAAATCATCCTAAAATTTGTATGGAATCAGAAGAGATCCTGAATTGCTAAGGAAATGTTGAAAAACAAAAACAAAACTGGCAGCATCACGTTACCCGATTTCAAGCTTTCCTACAAAGCTGTGATCACCAAGACAGCGTGGTACTGGCATAAAAACAGACACATAGACCAGTGGAACAGAGTGGAGAGCCCAGATATGGACCCTCAACTCTATGGTGAAATAATCTTTGACAAAACAGGAAAAAATATTCAATGGAAAAAAGACAGTCTCTTCAATAAATGGTGCTGGGAAAACTGGACAGCGATATGTAGAAGAATGAAACTCGACCATTCTCTTACACCGTACACAAAGATAAACTCGAAATGGATAAAAGTCCTCAATGTGAGACAGGAATCCATCAGAATCCTAGAGGAGAACGTAGGCAGTAACCTCTTCGATATCAGCCACATCAACTTCTTTCAAGATATGTCTCCAAAGGCCAAGGAAACAAAAGCGAATATGAACTTTTGGAACTTCATCAAGATCAAAAGCTTCTGCACAGCAAAGGAAAGAGTCAACAAAACAAAAAGGCAACCCACAAAATGGGTGAAGATATTTGCAAATGACAGTACAGACAAAAGGTTGATATCCAGGATCTATAAAGAACTCCTCAAACTCAACACACACAAAACAGAGAATCATATCCAAAAATGGGCAGAAGATATGAACAGACACTTCTCCAACGAAGACATACAAATGGCTATCAGACACATGAAAAAATGTTCATCATCACTAGCCATCAGGGAGTTTCAAATTAAAACTACATTGAGATACCACCTGACACCAGTTAGAATGGCCAAAATTAGCAAGACAGGAAACAACGTGTGTTGGAGAGGATGTGGAGAAAGGGGAACCCTCTTACACTGTTGGTGGGAATGCAAGTTAGTGCAGCCACTTTGGAGAACAGTGTGGAGATTCCTGAAGAAATTAAGAATAGAGCTTCCCTATGACCCTGCAATTGCACTGCTGGGTATTTACCCCAAAGATACAGATGTAGTGAAAAGAAGAGCCATCTGTACCCCAATGTTTATTGCAGCAATGGCCATGGTCGCCAAACTGTGGAAAGAACCAAGATGCCCTTCAACAGACGAATGGATAAGGAAGATGTGTTCCATATACAGAATGGAGTATTATGCCTCCATCAGAAAGGATGAATACCCAACTTTTGTAGCAACATGGACGGGACTGCAAGAGATTATGCTGAGCGAAATAAGTCAAGCAGAGAGAGTCAAGTATCATATGGTTTCACTTATTTGTGGCGCATAACAAAGATCACGTTGGGCATGGGGAGATGGAGAGGAGAGGGAGTTGAGGGAAACTGGAAGGGGAGATGAACCAGGAGAGACTATGGACTCTGAAAAACAACCAGAGGTTTTTGAAGGGGTGGGGGGGTGGGAGGTTGAGGAACCAGGTGGTGGGTAATAGGGAGGGCACATACTGCATGGAGCACTGGGTGTGGTGCAAAAACAATGAACACTGTTATGCTGAAAATAAACAAATTAAAAAAAATGATAGTAAAAAAAACCCCATTTGACCATATATGCAAGAGTTTATCTGGGTTCTCTATTCTGTTCCATTGATCTATGTATCTGTCTTCATGTGAGTATCATGTGATTCAGTCACTGTAGCCTTCAGTCAGTTTTGAAAATGGGAATTGTGAGTCTTTCCAGATTTGTTCCTTTTCAAGATTGTTTTGACTATTCCAGGTCTCCTGATGTTCTATATGAATTTCAGGATTTCTATTTCTTCCATAATCATTATTGGGATATTGATTGAGATTGTATTGAGTCTATAGATCCCTCTGGGTATATGAACATCTTAACACTATTAAGACTTTCAGCCCATGTACACAGGATGTCTTTTCATTTATTGGTGTCTTCTTGCTTTTTTCTTAGCAATGTTTTGTAGATTCAAGTTTATTACGTTTTCATCTCCTTGGTAAGTTTATGCCTAAGTATTTTATTCTTTTTGATGCTATTGTAAATAGATTTTTTTCTTAATTTCCTTTTCAGATGTTCATTTTTAGTGTATAGAATCATAACTGACTTTTAGCATATAGAAACATAACTGTGTGGATTTCTTATCTTGCTGTGTGTGTACAAGTCTGTTTGTGTGTGTGTGTGTGTGTATAATCTTAAGTATTTTATATGTATAAGATCACATCATCTGTGAATTAGCCCTCATACTTGAAATATTTATATAAGTTGGATAGAGGGGTAGAATGACAGTTTTTTTTTAAACAGAAGAAAATAAAATCTAATAGATGTATATATGGGAATCCACATAATCATGAATTCCAAAGACAGGCAAAATGAGGTATCTATGTCATTCTGAACTAAAGAGAACTCTGGATTTCAGATAAAAGGAATACATTTCACAAGACAATAAGAGGAAAAGATGTTTGGCAATTAGATGTTTAGTGACCTATTGTTTAGTGACCCATACATATGGGTCACTCAAATGAAAATTCTCTAGTAATAACCCTTATTCTGGGAGAGATCTCCAATTTGATTCTTCTCTGACAGTTGTTTCTCTCATCTTTTGAAGATATCATTTGACTGTCTTTGGGCTTCCACTGTGGCTCTAGAGAAGTCTAACTGCGGTTTCTTTGTAGGTAATTCTATTTTGTCTCTACTTGCTTTTTAATATCTTCTTTTTTCTGTTTTGTTCTTCTTGGTAAATATTCTCCTTTTGTATCTGTGGGACTCAAGTCTTTCCTTAATCCCGGAAAATGCTTAGGAATCATAAGGGCAAATACTTCCTCTCTCTCATTGTCTCTATTATCTCCTTCAGAAACTCTGATTAGAGACAAGTTAGGTCTTCTATCTTTCTTGTTATCTCTCTTTCATATTTTCCATATCATTTATTCCCCATGCTGAAACCTGGGCATTTTCTTCAGTTTTGTCTTTCTGTTCACTGTTTCTCTCTTCAGTGAGGCAATGAGATTATTACTTTAGGGATTAGCAATTAAATATTTTCCCCAGAAGTTTCATTTATTAAAGAAGATTATTTATTTATTTATTTATTTATTCATTCATTTATTATTTGTCAGAGAGAGACAGAGAGAGCACACAAGCAGGCAGTGAAGCAGGTGAGGGAGAGGAAGAAGCAGGCTCCCTGCTGAGCAGAAAGCCAGACCTGGGGCTCAATCCCAGGACCTCAGAATCATGACCTGAACTGAGGACAGATGCTTAACCTACTGAGTCACCCTGGTGACCAGAATTTTCATTTTTAAACTATGTTCATTTAAAAAAAATTCTTGATTGTTCAGGTTTTTTTTTTTAAAGATTTTTATTTATTTGACAGAGAGAGAGATCACAAGTAGGCAGAGAGGCAGGCAGAGAGAGAGGAGGAAGCAGGCTCCCCGCGGAGCAGAGAGCCCGATGCGGGGCTCGATCCCAGGACCCTGAGATCATGACCTGAGCCGAAGGCAGCGGCTTAATCCACTGAGCCACCCAGGCGCCCCGATTGTTCAGTTTTGATAGTATTTTCAGACTTGCTTGTTTTTTAATATCATTAAATATCTTTGAACTTTTCATGTATGATAATTTTGTAAACTATATTTAATAATTCCAATACTTAAAGTCTTGGGGTGGGGTGTCTAAGTCTGATGCTTATTTTCTCTCTTACTTCATTTTGAGACATTATCTGAATTTCAATGTGAGAATTAATACTAGAGTAGATTAAGCGTGTTTTTCTCCAGAGATGTTTGGCACTTGCCAGTGGCATTTCTAATTGGTGCTTCTATTTTGAACAGATGATTGGGTACCAGAGAGCACAACCAATCTTGAAATCATTTAATTTAATTTTACTGCAATTATTTTATTTTAATCTCATGGGCTTGGCCAGCTTCCTCTTACAACAAGGCAGTGTAAGATTACCAGATCCACATGTTCAATTATCAGGGGAGCTTAATTTTTTTCTTTCCAGATCAGGGCAGAGAGAGGAAGGCTTTTCAAAGATACTTATGTTGCCATACTTCTAGAGGCTGAAATCAAAATAGCTTTTCCAGATTTCTACATTTCTCCCTAATGTTTTTTGTCTGCCTTGTTTAATGTTCCCCACATATATTTTTAAGGTAATTTTTTGTTTTCATATCTTTTTGGTTTACATAATATTTCTATTTCATTTGTTTACAAATTGTTTAGCTAAGTTGTATAATACAGACAAATACAACTGGCATAGACAGCTTTGGTAGCAACCCCTACTGTATAAGCACACTACTTGATTAGTGGGAATGGAAGTATGAAGTTATTTTTTAAAGTGAGTATAAACATTCAGTGTGCATTGAGCATCACTACAGACGAAATAGAGGCTATTGGTTGGTTGACTAGAGATTATTTTAGAAACCCTCAGTGTCATTTAAAACCTCAGAGACCAGTGATAGCTTATACAGTACCATAGTACTTTGGTCCAGGTAGCAACATTTTTGGTGCTCCATAACTACCCACTTAGTCCACCTCAGATATTATCTGAAGTCTTAGTGGACATGCTGATGACTTCCCACCTTCATCACATGTGTTTGATTGTTTGAGAGTATTATCTGGTCATAGGAGTGTGCTCGGTGTCTGCATGGAGCAGGCATAAAGTTCCAGGTAGTTAGTGCCTCCAGGAGCAGCCCTCAGCCAGAGAAGGGATGAGTAGAGACAATTCTGAGGTATGTTCTACACTGTCTCTCAGAGGTTTTCAGAAAGATCGAGTACCAGTTGTCCACAGTGGCAACATGATCATTAATTCATCATGTACTGGCTTCCCTGCTTCCCCTGTCCCACCCCCCACCCCCACTTTGCTTGCAGGTATTTCCTGGACTCATCTCCCAAATAAACCACTTGTACCAAATGCTTGTTTCAGAATCTGCTTTGGGGAAAAACAGGGCTAAGATAACTTACTAAATCTCACCCTCCTTTCCCACTGTTCTTTCAGAGGCAACAACTTTCAATCCTTTTAGTTCTTTCTAGAATTTATCTCCTTATTACTTAGAATGTTTATATAGCCATTTCTTGAAACAACAATTTCAGAGATTATGCTTTATTAGGACTTTGCCATCTTCTCTACTTTCTTCTTTTTCCTCACATTCTCCTTATAATTTTTGTCAAACTGATTCTGTTTACATTATTAGGACTTAAATAGTATAACATAATTACATCTCATTTCTTGTAGATCTTCTTGTTTTCCTGGAGTTATATTGCCTCTTTTATAATCTGCTTTGTTTTCTGAGAATCTCACTAATTCTTTCCCCAGCCTCCAATGGGCTGCTATCACAAGTTTTTTGTTTTTTTTTAATGCTGCCAAGTATATCAGATAATATTACTGGTCTACTGATCTATTTTCCCTACAAACATATCTCCTGGAGCCCTCCAATCACCTCTTCAGCCTGGGATCTGCACAGACATTTTGAAATTTCTTCAAAATCCTGGGAGTTTCTTTATCTTCTCCCTTGTGTGACCCTATTTCCTGGATCCCATATTTTCCTCTATCTTGTTTTGCAGACTTCATTTTAGTTGAGTGCTTTTTTCAGTGGCTTCATCTGGAAAGATGAGTCAAAATGATATTTTGGAGTTTAATAGGTCTGAAAACACCCTAATTTTCACATTACATGTCACTTCCCAATTGATTGACAGTTTAGTTGTGGATAAAATTCTAGATTGGAAGTAATTTTCTTTCAGAATTGTGAAAGCAAGGTTCCCATGGCTTCCAGAATTATGTTGGGAAGTCCTTTTTGATTTCTCACGATTGTAATTTGACTTGTTTTTTCTTCTCTGAAGACTTTTGGGATCTTTTCTTTGTCCTAGTTACCCTGTAATTTCTTAATGTTATGCTGGGATGTTGGGCCCTCAGTCATTTCTATTTCTGGGTGTCTGGTAGGCCTTTTGATCAAGAGACAAATTCCTTTTTTCTAGGACATTTTCTTGTGTTCTTGGCTTGGTAATTCTCTCCATTTCCCCCCTGGACTTCCTTTCTAGAACTCTCATCAGCCATGAGATATATCCCTGAAGTGATTCCCTAATTTTCTTACATTTTTTCTCATTGTGTTCATCTCTTTGTCTCTCTCCACTTGATTTCTTTTTTTTTAAATTTTTTTTTAAAGATTTATTTATTTGACAGATAGAGATCACAAGTAGGCAGAGAGGCAGGCAGAGAGAGAGAGAGAGGAGGAAGCAGGCTCCCAGCCAAACAGAGAGCCCAATGCGGGGCTCAATCCCAGGACCCTAGGATCATGACCTGAGCTGAAGGCAGAGGCACTTTTTTTAAAAAATTTATTTATTTTTTCAGCGTAACAGTATTCATTGTTTTTGCACAACACCCAGTGCTCCATGCAAAACGTGCCCTCCCTATTACCCACCACCTGTTCCCCCAACCTCCCACCCCTGACCCTTCAAAACCCTCAGGTTGTTTTTCAGAGTCCATAGTCTCTTATGGTTCACCTCCCCTTCCAATTATTTTTAATAAACATATAATGTATTTTTATCCCCAGGGGTACAGGTCTGTGAATCGCCAGGTTTACACACTTCACAGCACTCACAATAGCACATACCCTCCCCAATGTCCATAACTCCCTCCCCCTCTCCCAATCCCACCTCCCCCCAACAACCCCCAGTTTGTTTTGTGAGATTAAGAGTCATTTATGGTTTGTTTCCTTCCCAATCCCATCTTGTTTCATTTATTCTTCTCCTATCCCCCTACCCCCCCATGTTGCTTCTCCATGTCCTCATATCAGGGAGATCATATGATAGTTGTCTTTCTCCGATTGACTTATTTCACTAAGCATGATACGCTCTAGTTCCATCCACGTCATCGCAAATGGCAAGATTTCATTTCCTTTGATGGCTGCATAGTATTGTATTGTGTATATATACATCTTCTTTATCCATTCATCTGTTGATGGACATCTAGGTTCTTTCCATAGTTTGGCTATTGTAGACATTGCTGCTATAAACATTTGGGTACACGTGCCCCTTCGGATCACTATGTTTGTATCTTTAGGGTAAATACCCAGTAGTGCAATTGCTGGGTCATAGGGTAGTTCTATTTTCAACATTTTGAGGAACCTCCATGCTGTTTTCCAGAGTGGTTGCACCAGCTTGCATTCCCACCAACAGTGGAGGAGGGTTCCCCTTTCTCCACATCCTCGCCAGCATCTGTCATTTCCTGACTTGTTAATTTTAGCCATTCTGACTGGTGTGAGGTGATACCTCATTGTGGTTTTGATTTGTATTTCCCTGATGCCGAGTGACGTGGAGCACTTTTTCATGTGTCTGTTGGCCATCTGGATGTCTTCTTTGCAGAAATGTCTGTTCATGTCCTCTGCCCATTTCTTGATTGGATTGTTTGTTCTTTGGGTGTTGAGTTTGCTAAGTTCCTTATAGATTTTGGATACTAGCCCTTTATCTGATATGTCGTTTGCAAATATCTTCTCCCATTCTGTCAGTTGTCTTTTGGTTTTGTTAACTGTTTCCTTTGCTGTGCAAAAGCTTTTGATCTTAATGAAATCCCAATAGTTCATTTTTGTCCTTGCTTCCCTTGCCTTTGCCGTTGTTCCTAGGAAGATGTTGCTGTGGCTGAGGTCGAAGAGGTTGCTGCCTGCATTCTCTTCAAGGATTTTGATGGATTCCTTTCTCACATTGAGGTCCTTCATCCATTTTGAGTCTATTTTCATGTGTGGTGTAAGGAAGTGGTCCAATTTCATTTTTCTGCATGTGGCTGTCCAATTTTTCCAGCACCAATTATTGAAGAGGCTGTCTTTTTTCCATTGGACATTCTTTCCTGCTTTGTCGAAGATTAGTTGACCATAGAGTTGAGGGTCTATTTCTGGGCTCTATATTCTGTTCCACTGATCGATGTGTCTGTTTTTGTGCCAGTACCATGCTGTCTTGATGATGACAGCTTTGTAATAGAGCTTGAAGTCCGGAATTGTGATGCCACCAACTTTGGCTTTCTTTTTCAATATTCCTTTGGCTATTCGAGGTCTTTTCTAGTTCCATATAAATTTGAGGATTATTTGTTCCATTTATTTGAAAAAAATGGATGGTATTTTGATAGGGATTGCATTAAATGTGTAGATTGCTTTAGGTAGCATAGACATTTTCACAATATTTATTCTTCCAATCCAGGAGCATGGAACATTTTTCCATTTCTTTGTGTCTTCCTCAATTTCTTTCATGAGTACTTTATAATTTTCTGCATATAGATTCTTAGCCTCTTTGGTTAGGTTTATTCCTAGGTATCTTATAGTTTTGGGTGCAATTGTAAATGGGATTGACTCCTTAATTTCTCTTTCTTCAGTCTTGTTGTTGGTGTACAGAAATGCAACTGATTTCTGTGCATTGATTTTATATCCTGACACTTTACTGAATTCCTGTACAAGTTCTAGCAGTTTTGGAGTGGAGTCTTTTGGGTTTTCCACATATAGTATCATATCATCTGCGAAGAGTGATAGTTTGACTTCTTCTTTGCCGATTTGGATGCCTTTAATTTGTTTTTGTTGTCTGATTGCTGAGGCTAGGACTTCGAGTACTATGTTGAATAGCAGTGGTGATAATGGACATCCCTGCCGTGTTCCTGATCTTAGTGGAAAAGCTTTCAGTTTTTCTCCATTGAGAATGATATTTGCGGTGGGTTTTTCATAGATGGCTTTGATAATATTGAGGTATGTGCCCTCTATCCCTACACTTTGAAGAGTTTTGATCAGGAAGGGATGCTGTACTTTGTCAAATGCTTTTTCAGCATCTATGGAGAGTATCATATGGTTTTTGTTCTTTCTTTTATTAATGTGTTGTATCACATTGATTGATTTGCGGATGTTGAACCAACCCTGTAGCCCTGGAATAAATCCCACTTGATCGTGGTGAATAATCCTTTTAATGTACTGTTCAATCCTATTGGCTAGTATTTTGGTGAGAATTTTTGCACCTGTGTTCATCAAGGATATTGGTCTGTAGTTCTCTTTTTTTTTTTGGGATCCTTGTCTGGTTTTGGGATCAAGGTGATGCTGGCCTCATAAAATGAGTTTGGAAGTTTTCCTTCCATTTCTATTTTTTGGAACAGTTTCAGGAGAATAGGAATGAGTTCTTCTTTAAATGTTTGGTAGAATTCCCCTGGGAAGCCGTCTGGCCCTGGGCTTTTGTTTGTTTGGAGATTTTTGATGACTGTTTCAATCTCCTTACTTGTTATGGGCCTGTTCAGGTTTTCTATTTCTTCCTGGTTCAGTTGTGGTAGTTTATATGTCTCTAGGAATGCATCCATTTCTTCCAGATTGTCCAATTTGTTGGCGTAGAATTGTTCATAGTATGTTCTTCTAATTGTCTGTATTTCTTTGGTGTTAGTTGTGATCTCTCCTCTTTCATTCATGATTTTATTGATTTGGGTCCTTTCTCTTTTCTTTTTGATGAGTCTGGCCAGGGGTTTATCCATCTTATTGATTCTTTCAAAGAACCAGCTCCTAGTTTCATTGATTTTTTCTATTGTTTTTTTTGGTTTCTATTTCGTTGATTTCTGCTCTGATCTTTATGATTTCTCTTCTCCTGCCGGGTTTAGGGTTTCTTTCTTTTTTTTTTTTTTTTTTTTTTTTTTTTGTCTTTTTTTTTTTTAATATACTAATAATATTTATTTTTTTTTTTTCAGCATAACAGTATTCATTCTTTTTGCACAACACCCAGTGCTCCATGCAAAACGTGCCCTCCCCATCACCCACCACCTGTTCCCCCAACCTCCCACCCCTGACCCTTCAAAACCCTCAGGTTGTTTTTCAGAGTCCATAGTCTCTTATGGTTCGCCTCCCCTCCCCAATGTCCATAGCCCGCTCCCCCTCTCCCAATCCCACCTCCCCCCAGCAACCCCCAGTTTGTTTTGTGAGATTAAGAGTCATTTATGGTTTGTCTCCCTCCCAATCCCATCTTGTTTCATTTATTCTTCTCCTATCCCCCTACCCCCCCATGTTGCTTCTCCATGTCCTCATATCAGGGAGATCATATGATAGTTGTCTTTCTCCGATTGACTTATTTCACTAAGCATGATACGCTCTAGTTCCATCCACGTCGTCGCAAATGGCAAGATTTCATTTCTTTTGATGGCTGCATAGTATTCCATTGTGTATATATACCACATCTTCTTGATCCATTCATCTGTTGATGGACATCTAGGTTCTTTCCATAGTCTGGCTATTGTAGACATTGCTGCTATAAACATTCGGGTACACGTGCCCCTTCGGATCACTATGTTTGTATCTTTAGGGTAAATACCCAGTAGTGCAATTGCTGGGTCATAGGGTAGTTCTATTTTCAACATTTTGAGGAACCTCCATGCTGTTTTCCAGAGTGGTTGCACCAGCTTGCATTCCCACCAACAGTGGAGGAGGGTTCCCCTTTCTCCACATCCTCTCCAGCATCTGTCATTTCCTGACTTGTTAATTTTAGCCATTCTGACTGGTGTGAGGTGATATCTCATTGTGGTTTTGATTTGTATTTCCCTGATGCCGAGTGACGTGGAGCACTTTTTCATGTGTCTGTTGGCCATCTGGATGTCTTCTTTGCAGAAATGTCTGTTCATGTCCTCTGCCCATTTCTTGATTGGATTGTTTGTTCTTTGGGTGTTGAGTTTGCTAAGTTCCTTATAGATTTTGGATACTAGCCCTTTATCTGATATGTCGTTTGCAAATATCTTCTCCCATTCTGTCAGCTGTCTTTTGGTTTTGTGAACTGTTTCCTTTGCTGTGCAAAAGCTTTTGATCTTGATGAAATCCCAATAGTTCATTTTCGCCCTTGCTTCCCTTGCCTTTGCCGTTGTTCCTAGGAAGATGTTGCTGCGGCTGAGGTCGAAGAGGTTGCTGCCTGCGTTCTCCTCAAGGATTTTGATGGATTCCTTTCTCACATTGAGGTCCTTCATCCATTTGGAGTCTATTTTCGTGTGTGGTGTAAGGAAGTGGTCCAATTTCATTTTTCTGCATGTGGCTGTCCAATTTTCCCAGCACCATTTATTGAAGAGGCTGTCTTTTTTCCATTGGACATTCTTTCCTGCTTTGTCAAAGATTAGTTGACCATAGAGTTGAGGGTCGATTTCTGGGCTCTCTATTCTGTTCCACTGGTCTATGTGTCTGTTTTTGTGCCAGTACCATGCTGTCTTGATGATGACAGCTTTGTAATAGAGCTTGAAGTCCGGAATTGTGATGCCACCAACTTTGGCTTTGTTCTTCAATATTCCTTTGGCTATTCGAGGTCTTTTCTGGTTCCATATAAATTTTAGGATTATTTGTTCCATTTCTTTGAAAAAAATGGATGGTATTTTGATAGGGATTGCATTAAATGTGTAGATTGCTTTAGGTAGCATAGACATTTTCACAATATTTATTCTTCCAATCCAGGAGCATGGAACATTTTTCCATTTTTTTGTGTCTTCCTCAATTTCTTTCATGAGTACTTTATAATTTTCTGTGTATAGATTCTTAGTCTCTTTGGTTAGGTTTATTCCTAGGTATCTTATAGTTTTGGGTACAATTGTGAATGGGATTGACTCCTTAATTTCTCTTTCTTCAGTCTTGTTGTTGGTGTACAGAAATGCAACTGATTTCTGTGCATTGATTTTATATCCTGACACTTTACTGAATTCCTGGACAAGTTCTAGCAGTTTTGGAGTGGAGTCTTTTGGGTTTTCCACATATAGTATCATATCATCTGCGAAGAGTGATAGTTTGACTTCTTCTTTACCAATTTGGATGCCTTTAATTTCTTTTTGTTGTCTGATTGCTGAGGCTAGGACTTCTAATACTATGTTGAATAGCAGTGGTGATAATGGACATCCCTGCCGTGTTCCTGACCTTAATGGAAAAGCTTTCAGTTTTTCTCCATTGAGAATGATATTTGCGGTGGGTTTTTCATAGATGGCTTTGATAATATTGAGGTATGTGCCCTCTATCCCTACACTTTGAAGAGTTTTGATCAGGAAGGGATGCTGTACTTTGTCAAATGCTTTTTCAGCATCTATTGAGAGTATCATATGGTTCTTGTTCTTTCTTTTATTAATGTGTTGTATCACATTGATTGATTTGCGGATGTTGAACCAACCCTGCAGCCCTGGAATAAATCCCACTTGATCGTGGTGAATAATCCTTTTAATGTACTGTTCAATCCTATTGGCTAGTATTTTGGTGAGAATTTTTGCACCTGTGTTCATCAAGGATATTGGTCTGTAGTTCTCTTTTTTTTTTTGGGATCCTTGTCTGGTTTTGGGATCAAGGTGATGCTGGCCTCATAAAATGAGTTTGGAAGTTTTCCTTCCATTTCTATTTTTTGGAACAGTTTCAGGAGAATAGGAATGAGTTCTTCTTTAAATGTTTGGTAGAATTCCCCTGGGAAGCCGTCTGGCCCTGGGCTTTTGTTTGTTTGGAGATTTTTGATGACTGTTTCAATCTCCTTACTGGTTATGGGCCTGTTCAGGTTTTCTATTTCTTCCTGGTTCAGTTGTGGTAGTTTATATGTCTCTAGGAATGCATCCATTTCTTCCAGATTGTCCAATTTGTTGGCGTAGAGTTGCTCATAGTATGTTCTTATAATTGTCTGTATTTCTTTGGTGTTAGTTGTGATCTCTCCTCTTTCATTCATGATTTTATTGATTTGGGTCCTTTCTCTTTTCTTTTTGATGAGTCTGGCCAGGGGTTTATCAATCCTATTGATTCTTTCAAAGAACCAGCTCCTAGTTTCATTGATTTTTTCTATTGTTTTTTTGGTTTCTATTTCATTGATTTCTGCTCTGATCTTTATGATTTCTCTTCTCCTGCTGGGTTTAGGGTTTCTTTCTTGTTCTTTCTCCAGCTCCTTTACGCGTAGGGTTAGGTTGTGTACTTGAGACCTTTCTTGTTTCTTGAGAAAGGCTTGTACCGCTATATATTTTCCTCTCAGGACTGCCTTTGCTGTGTCCCACAGATTTTGAACTGTTGTGTTTTCATTATCATTTGTTTCCATGAATTTTTTCAATTCTTCTTTAATTTCCTGGTTAGCCCATTCATTCTTTAGAAGGATGCTGTTTAGTCTCCATGTATTTGGGTTCTTTCCAGCTTTCGTCTTGTGATTGAGTTCTAGCTTCAGAGCATTGTGGTCTGAAAATATGCAGGGAATAATCCTAATCTTTTGATACCAGTTGAGACCTGATTTGTGACCCAGGATGTGATCTATTCTGGAGAAGGTTCCATGTGCACTAGAGAAGAATGTGTATTCTGTTGCTTTGGGATGAAATGTTCTGAATATATCTGTGATGTCCATCTGGTCCAGTGTGTCATTTAAGGCCTTTATTTCCTTGTTGATCTTTGGCTTGGATGATCTGTCCATTTCAGTGAGGGGAGTGTTAAAGTCCCCTACTATTATTGTATTATTATTGATGTGTTTCTTTGATTTTGTTATTAATTGGTTGATATATTTGGCTGCTCCCACGTTAGGGGCATAGATATTTAAAATTGTTAGATCTTCTTGTTGGACAGACCCTTTGAGTAGGATATAGTGTCCTTCCTCATCTCTTATTATAGTCTTTGGCTTAAAATCTAATTGATCTGATATAAGGATTGCCACCCCAGCTTTCTTCTGATGCCCATTAGCATGGTAAATTGTTTTCCACCCCCTCACTTTAAATCTGGAGGTGTCTTCGCGTCTAAAATGAGTTTCTTGTAGGCAACATACTGATGGGTTTTGTTTTTTTATCCATTCTGATACCCTGTGTCTTTTGATTGGGGCATTTAGCCCATTAACATTCAGGGTAACTATTGAGAGATATGAATTTAGTGCCATTATTAGCCTGTAAGGTGACTGTTACTGTATATTGTCTCTGTACCTTTCTGATCTACTACTTTTAGGCTCTCTCTTTGCTTAGAGGACCCCTTTCAATATTTCCTGGAGAGCTGGTTTGGTGTTTGCAAATTCTTTCAGTTTTTGTTTGTCCTGGAAGCTTTTGATCTCTCCTTCTATTTTCAATGATAGCCTAGCTGGATAGAGTATTCTTGGCTGCATGTTTTTCTCGTTGAGTGCTCTGAATATATCATGCCAGCTCTTTCTGGCCTGCCAGGTCTCTGTGGATAAGTCTGCCGCCAATCTAATATTTTTACCATTGTATGTTACAGACTTCTTTTCTCGGGCTGCTTTCAGGATTTTCTCTTTGTCACTAAGACTTGTCAATTTTACTATTAGGTGACGGGGTGTGGACCTATTCTTGTTGACTTTGAGGGGGGTTCTCTGCATCTCCTGGATTTTAATGCTTGTTCCCTTTGCCATATTAGGGAAATTCTCTCCAATGATTCTCTCCAGTAGACCCTCTGCTCCCCTCTCTGTTTCTTCTTCTTCTGGAATCCCAATTATTCTAATGTTGTTTCGTCTTATGGTGTCACTTATCTCTCGAATTCTCCCCTCATGGTCCAGTAGCTGTTTGTCCCTCTTTTGCTCGGCTTCCTTATTCTCTGTCATTTGGTCTTCTATATCACTAATTCTTTCTTCTGCCTCATTTATCCTAGCAGTGAGAGCCTCCATTTTTGATTGCACCTCATTAATAGCTTTTTTGATTTCAACTTGGTTAGACTTTAGTTCTTTAATTTCTCCAGAAAGGGCTTTAATATCTCCAGAGAGGGTTTCTCTAATATCTTCCATGCCTTTTTCGAGCCCGGCTAGAATGTTCAGAATCGTCATTCTGAACTCTTGATCTGACATAGTACCAATGTCTGTGTTGATTAGGTCCCTAGCCTTCGGTACTGTCTCTTGTTCTTTTGTTTGTGGTGATTTTTTCCGCCTTGTCATTTTGTCCAGATAAGAGGATATGAAGGAGCAAATAAACTACTAATAGGGTGGCAAAGACCCCGGAAAAATGCGCTGTAACCAAATCAGAAGAGACCCCAAATTGTGGGGGGTGGGGAAGGGGATAAAAAACAGGTTCTGAAAAAAAAGAAAAAAATAAAAAAAAAAAGAAAAAAATTTAAAAAATAAAACAAATAAAAAAAATATAAAAAAGAAAGAAAAAATATATATATTTAGATGAACTAGTCAAAAAACGTTAAAAAAGAAAAGGGTAAAAGTTTTTAAAAAATTTTAGCAGAAGAAGAAAAAAGAAAAAAGAAAAAAAAATTGAAAAAAGAAAAAAAAAATAAAAAATTGAAAAAAGAAAAAAAAATTGAAGTAGCCGCAAGACTAAAGAATCATGGGGAGAAAGCCATGAGTTCCGTGCTTTGCTTTCTCCTCCTCTGGAATTGCTCTGCTGTCTTAGGAATTGAATCTGCTTTCTCCTTGATAGATGAACTTCGTCCTGGCTGGATATTTTGTTGATCTTCTGGGGGAGGGGCCTGTTGTAATGACTCTCAAGTGTCTTTGCCCGAGGCGGGATTGCACCGCCCTTACCGGCGGCCGGACTAAGTAATCTGCTCGGGTTCGCTTTTGGGAGCTTCTGTTCCCTGAACGCTTTCCGTAGAGTTCCGGAGGACAGGAATGAAAATGGCGGCCTCCCAGTCTCCGGCCCGGAGGAGCCGAGAGCCTGGGGCCCCACTCCTCAGTGCGCCCCCCGAGGACAGCACCCAATCACTCCCGTATCCCCAGCCTCCAGCCGCGCTCCGAGCTCACCCAGCCCGCGACCAGTACAAGGTAACCCCGAGCTGAGAGTTCAGTCCTCGGCTCTGTCTTTGCAGCCGGTTTCTCCGTTCTAATACCTGCGAGCTCTCCGACACTCTGACACCCCCGATCCTTCTGTGACCTTGCGGGGCCTGGGGCCACGCTGGCCCCGCGTGGGCTTCACCCCGGTTTAGCCCCTGGAGCAATGTCCCTCAGTGGAACAGACTTTTAAAAGTCCTGATTTTGTGCTCCGTTCCTCCGCCGCTTGCCGGGAGCCGGCCCCTCCCCCCGCGGTCTATCTTCCCGTCGTTTTAGATTCACTTCTCCGCCAGTCCTACCTTTCAGAAAGTGGTTGATTTTCTGTTTCTAGAGTTGCTGTTCTTCTTCTCTTCGCTCTCCCGTTGGATTTGTAGGTGTTTGCTATGTTTAGATAAGCTATCGAGCTGATCTCCTGTTACCTGATGTAGTCTCAGGCTGCTACTTCTCCGCCATCTTGACTCCTCCTCTAGGGTTTCTTTCTTGTTCTTTCTCCAGCTCCTTTACGTGTAGGGTTAGGTTGTGTACTTGAGACCTTTCTTGTTTCTTGAGAAAGGCTTGTACCGCTATATATTTCCTCTCAGGACTACCTTTGCTGTGTCCCACAGATTTTGAACTGTTGTGTTTTCATTATCATTTGTTTCCACGAATTTTTTCAATTCTTCTTTAATTTCCTGGTTGACCCATTCATTCTTTAGAAGGATGCTGTTTAGTCTCCATGTATTTGGGTTCTTTCCAGCTTTCCTCTTGTGATTGAGTTCTAGCTTCAGAGCATTGTGGTCTGAAAATATGCAGGGAATGATCCTAATCTTTTGATACCGGTTGAGACCTGATTTGTGACCCAGGATGTGATCTATTCTGGAGAAGGTTCCATGTGCACTAGAGAAGAATGTGTATTCTGTTGCTTTGGGATGAAATGTTCTGAATATATCTGTGATGTCCATCTGGTCCGGTGTGTCATTTAAGGCCTTTATTTCCTTGTTGATCTTTTGCTTGGATGATCTGTCCATTTCAGTGAGGGGAGTGTTAAAGTCCCCTACTATTATTGTATTATTATTGATGTGTTACTTTGATTTTGTTATTAATTGGTTGATATAGTTGGCTGCTCCCACGTTAGGGGCATAGATATTTAAAATTATTAGATCTTCTTGTTGGACAGACCCTCTGAGTAGGATATAATGTCCTTCCTCATCTCTTATTATAGTCTTTGGCTTAAAATCTAATTGATCTGATATAAGGATTGCCACCCCAGCTTTCTTCTGATGCCCATTAGCATGGTAAATTGTTTTCCACCCCCTCACTTTAAATCTGGAGGTGTCTTCGCATCTAAAATGAGTTTCTTGTAGGCAACATATTGATAGGTTTTGTTTTTAAATCCATTCTGATACCCTGTGTCTTTTGATTGGGGCATTTAGCCCATTAACATTCAGGGTAACTATTGAGAGATATGAATTTAGTGCCATTATTAGCCTGTAAGGTGACTGGTACTGTGTATTGTCTCTGTACCTTTCTGATCTACTACTTTTAGGCTCTCTCTTTGCTTAGAGGACCCCTTTCAATATTTCCTGTAGAGCTGGTTTGGTGTTTGCAAATTCTTTCAGTTTTTGTTTGTCCTGGAAGCTTTTTATCTCTTCTTCTATTTTCAATGATAGCCTAGCTGGATAGAGTATACTTGGCTGCATGTTTTTCTCATTTAGTACTCTGAATATATCATGCCAGCTCTTTCTGGCCTGCCAGGTCTCTGTGGATAGCTGCTGCCAATCTAATATTTTTACCATTGTATGTTACAGACTTCTTTTCTCGGGCTGCTTTCAGGATTTTCTCTTTGTCACTAAGACTTGTAAATTTTACTATTAGGTGACGTGGTGTGGACCTATTCTTGTTGACTTTGAGGGGGGTTCTCTGCATCTCCTGCATTTTGATGCTTGTTTCCTTTGCCATATTAGGGAAATTCTCTCCAATAATTCTCTCCAATAGACCTTCTGCTCCCCTCTCTGTTTCTTCTTCTTCTGGAATCCCAATTATTCTAATGTTGTTTTGTCTTATGGTGTCACTTATCTCTCGAATTCTCCCCTCGTGGTCCAGTAGCTGTTTGTCCCTCTTTTGCTCGGCTTCGTTATTCTCTGTCATTTGGTCTTCTATATCACTAATTCTTTCTTCGGCCTCATTTATCCTAGCAGTGAGAGCCTCCATTTTTGATTGCACCTCATTAATAGCTTTTTTGATTTCAACTTGGTTAGATTTTAGTTCTTTAATTTCTCCAGAAAGGGCTTTAATATCTCCAGAGAGGGTTTCTCTAATATCTTCCATGCCTTTTTCGAGCCCAGCTAGAATGTTCAGAATCATCATTCTGAACTCTTGATCTGACATATTACCAATGTCTGTATTGATTAGGTCCCTAGCATTCGGTACTGGCTCTTGTTCTTTTGTTTGTGGTGATTTTTTCTGCCTTGTCATTTTGTCCAGATAAGAGGATATGAAGAATCAAATAAAATACTAAAAGGGTGGCAAAGACCCCAGAAAAATGTGCTGTAACCAAATCAGAAGAGACCCCAAATTGTCGAGGGAGAAAGGGGATAAACAGAGGTTCAGAAAAAAAAAAAGAAAAAAATTTAAAAAATAAAAGAAATAAAGAAAAAATATAAAAAAGAAAGAAAAAATATATATTTAGATAAACTTTCAGAAACTGGTTGATTTTCTGTTTCTAGAGTTGCTGTTCTTCTTCTCTTTGATCTCCCATTGGATTTGTAGGTGTTTGCAATGTTTAGATAAGCTATCAAGCTGATCTCCTGCTACCTGATGTAGTCTCAGCCTGCTACTTCTCCGCCATCATCTTGATTTCTTTTTTTTTTTTAAAAGATTTTATTTATTTATTTGACAGAGAGATATCACAAGTAGATAGAGAGGCAGGCAGAGAGAGAGAGAGGGAAGCAGGCTCGCTGCTGAGCAGAGAGCCCGATGCGGGACTCGATCCCAGGACCCTGAGATCATGACCTGAGCCGAAGGCAGCGGCTTAACCCACTGAGCCACCCAGGCGCCTCTTGATTTCTTTTTTTAAATTAAGTTCAATTAACCAACATATAGTACATCATTAATTTTTGATGTAGTGTCCAATGATTCATTAGTTGCATGTAACACCCAGTGCTCATCAGATCACCTGCTCTCCTTAATGCCTATCACCCAGTTACCCTATCGCCTCACCTACCTCCCTATCAACAACCTTCAGTTTGTTTCCCAGAGTCAAGAGCAGTTGCATCCATGTCAATGCAAAGGGTAAGTATTCATCTTTTCTGAAGGTGGAGTAATATTCTGTTGTATATATAAACCACATCTTCTTTATCCATTCATCTGTTGAGATCTGGGCTCCTTCCACAGTTTGGCTATTGCGGACATTGATGGTATGAACATTGGGGTACCTGTGTCCTTCTTTTCACTGTATCTGTATCTTTGGAGAAAATACCTAGTAGAGCAATTGCTGGGTGATAGGGTAGCTCTATTTTTAACTCCCTGAGGAAACTCTATACTGTTATATATATATATAACAGTATATTATTATATATTATATCTATATATTTATATATATATTTATATTTAAAATATATTTATATTTTATATAAATATATTTTATAATTAATATAGATAAATATAATATTATAATATTACATATTAATATTAATATATTAATTAATTAATATTAATGATTAATATTGATAATAAATATATTATTTATATATTTATATATAAAATATAATATAATTTATATATAAAATATATTATATTTTATATATTTAAAATATATTTATAAATATAAATATATTTATAAATATAAATATATAAATATAAAAATATATATAAAAATATATAAATATAAATATATAAATATAAAAATAAATATATATATAAATAAATCTATATAAATATATATAAGTATATATATAAAATATATAAAATATATAAATATATATACTTATATATATTTATATATTTTATATATTTTATATATATAAATATATTATATTTTATATATAATATATATAACCATATACTGTTATATATATAACATATAACATATATATAACATATAAACATATAAACATATAAAAATATATTACATAACATATAAAATATATTATATTTTATATTATATTTTATTTATTTATATTTATAGTTATATTTTATATATTTATATTATTTATATTTATTTACTATATTTATTTATTTATATTATTTATTTTATTTATATTATTATTATTTATTATTATAGTATATTATATAATAATATAATATATTATATTATTATATTATATTATTTAATAGTATATTTTTATATTGTTATTATTTATATAATATTATTTATATTATATATATAATAAATATATTTTATATATTTATTTATATTATATTATATTATATATATAATTATATATTATATATATAACAGTATAGAATTTCCTCACGGAGTTAAAAATTATATATTTTTATTATATTATATAATATATATATTTCTATATATTCTATATATTACATATATATTATATATTATATTGTATATATATTATTATATATATAATATATAATATATTATATATTATATATATATATTTCTATATATGGAGAGTGGCTGCTCCAGCTTCAATTCTTACCAACAGCGTAAGAGGATTCTTTCTCTGCACACTCAGCAACATTTGTTGTTTTCTGCCTTGTTGATTTCTGCCATTATAATTAGTGTAATGTGGTATCTCATTGTGGTTTTGATTTGTATTTCCCTGATGGTAAATGATGTCTCCACTTGCTTTCTAAGAGATGTTTTTAACTTTATCTTAAACTCCGGCTACTGAATTATTTTTATTTTGGATATCCAATTTTTAATTTCCAGGAGATCATTCTTTCTACTTTTTCCCTTTAAAAACAGTGCTCTTGTTTCATAGATAAAAATATCATTTATTTCCTTGAGGACATTAATGATAGTTCTTTAATGCTTTCTCTTTCATACTTCTACTTCCACTGGGTTTCCCTAACTCTTGATTATTTGTTTTTATCTCTGTGTCTAACATTAAGGGTTTTCCTCAGCTAGCCCTTCACATTAAAAAGGATAAGCACAAGCGTGCCTGGGTGGCTCAGTTGTTTAAGCATCTGCCTTCTGCTCAGGTCCTGATCCCAGGTTCCTGGGATTGAGCCCTACATCGGGATCCCTGCTCAGTGGGGAGTCTGCTTCTTCCTCTCCCTCAGCCCCTCTCCTATGCTCATGTTCTCTCTCTCTCTCTCTCTCTTTCTCTCTCTCAAATAAACAAATAAAATCTAAAAAAAGAAGGAATAACCATAAAGTATATGGAAGTTCTGTGTGGGATGTGGTGTGGTGTGTGGGTATGTGAGAGAGTGTGTGAGTATGGGGGTAGATATGTCTGAGTGTGTGAATGTGTGTGGGAAAAGCGTGTGTATGTAATTGCATTTGTCTTAATGTGTGGTAGGTGCTTGTTGACTCTTATCTTCCCCTGTAGGTAATTAGACACCAATCTAATGCCCTGGCCAGGGCATCTCACAACTTTTTCTGAGGTGGTCACTTTCTGTCTGGTGCCTCAGTCCTGCCCTCTGATGTGGTTGATGCTCCAGTTCTGGAGCATTTCTGGATCAATTTCTTCAGAGAAATAGCCCCAGCTTCTGGAAGGCAGGGAGTGGAGTGGTTCTGTCATGGAAAGGGATAGCTTCTTGGAAGTCTACTTCTTCCAACAGACTTCCCCTGCTGTTAGCCCCAGGACTAATCCTGCCCACCCTGGTACTTAGGTCTCCAATTCTGGAAACTTTCTGTGTCTCTGTGGCACACAATGCCACATTTTATTGGTGTTCCTACACAGGCCATCAGGACTTTCCAGCTCTGCCCCTGGAGATACCCATCCCTCATTTACTGTATATCTTTGATTTTTGTTGACCTTACTGTCTACTATTATCTCCTACCCCATTTGTGTTTGTAGGTTTATATATCTTCCCTCCTTTACTTTCATTTGGCAGAAATTGGGGAAGCAATGAAGAAAAAAGCTGCTGCTCAATTTACTACTGGTAACCTGTGTCAGTAATTCCTGTGTTAATGGTCACATCATAACCAATCAAATGAATTTATTATTATTTATTTATTTGCCTTAAAGGGGTATTTTAAGCTGTTCTCAGTTTTTTGTTATTTAACAAATGCTTAAATGGACATCCATGTAAATAGAGTCTTATATTTTTGTTAAAATTTTTTTCACTCAAAAACAAAAATAGATATAACTAACATATAACATTATAGACATCTGAGGTGTTCATTGTGTTGGTGTGATGTACTTATATATTGCAATATGATTATTAAAGTAGTGTTAGTTAATACCTTTATCATGTGACATAATTATTTCTTTTTTGTCTTGAGAACAGTTAAGATCTAGCCTCCTAGCAACTTTGAGTTTATAACATAGTATCGTTGACTATAATTACTATGATGTGCATTAGATCTTCAGAACTTATATATCTATGAGTTGCAAATTTGTATTTATCTATGAGTTGCAAGTTTGTACAACACCTCTCCAGTTCCCCCAACCATTCTATTCTCTTTTCACCAGTTTAGTTTTTACAGATTGAAAATATAAGTGACATTGTATAGTATTTGTCTTTCTCTGTCTGACTTATCTCACTTAGCATAATGCCCTCCAGTTCTAGTCACATAATTGTCACAAATGGCAGGATTCCCCTTTTTCTCTTGACTGAAAAATATTCCATGTATTTATATGCCATGTCTTCTTCATCTAAGCTTATACTTAATGACGTTTAGATTGTTCCATATCTTGGCTTCTGTGAATAATGCTGCAATGAACATGGGAGTGCAGGTATCTCTTTGAGATCCTGATTTCAATTCCTTTGATTGTATACCCAGGAATGGCATTGTTGGATCACATGCTAGTTCAAATTTTTTGAGGAACTACCTTTTTGTTTTCCATAATGACTGCATCAATTTATGTGCAATCTACAATGTATAAGGGTTCCTTCCCTTTCCTCTATATCCTCACCAACATTTATTATCTCTTGTCTTTTTTGACAAAAGCCATCCTAACAGGTGTGATGTGATATCTCATTGTAGTTTTGATTTCCTTGACAGTTAGTGATGTTGAGCATCTTTTCTTCTGTTAAATTATCTCCTCAGGATAAATTTCCAGGATGGGGCTAGTTGCCATCCTCATAAACTTTTGTGTCTACTGCTTTCCTCACTGGTAGCTGCTCCTATCAGAGGATGTGTCCACACTGGCTTTTATTTTCAGTTGGCAGCAATGGTACTGTTAGTCCCAAAGTGTCCTCTGTGTTCACTTGGGGACAATAAGGAACATATATGTTTATCTGGAGAAGGCTTGCAACTTTCAGGGAAATGTGGGTTTTTTGACAAGTGATAACATTAGCTTCATGAAGAAAGGAGCAAGCTGTAGGTGAGAGGGGAGTAAGGGAACCTCACAGAGGAGGAGATGTCTCTGCAATGACATTTAATCACTGGACATTAACAGGGGACATCTGTCACTGCTCTCAACAGGGAGGGCAGGTTTGCAGCCTTGGTATGACAATATGTTCTGGGCCTCATAATCACTTGAAAAATACCACTTTTGCTGAGGGTCCTTCCAGCATTTGTTGCAAATCCTTCTATTTTATTACAGAAATCCCAGGCAAATCCTTCACTGGGGGGACTTTCTATTAACACACAGCTGTTAAGTGAAAATAAACAAGAGCAAAACCAAACCAGACCCTGAATAATCACACACTGACCCTGTGAACACAGCACTGTCAGGCAGAGCAAAGCCTTTAAAGCTTTGAGCAGTGCTCTTTTGAAAGGCAGAGCAGGAATCACAACCCCAATGTTTTAAAATTTAAGTTTATTTAAATTCAATTTATTAACATATAGTGTATTATTAGTTTCAGAGGTAGACTTCAGTAATTCATCAGTTGATTATTACACCCAGTTCTCATTACATCACATGCCCTCCTTAATCCATCACCCAGGTACCCCATCCACCCACTCCCCTCCCCTCCAGCAACCCTGGTTTGTCTCCCTCTCTGATTTTGTCTTGTTTTGTTTTTTCCTCTCTGCCCCTGTGATCCTCTGTTTTTTTTTTTTATTTTAAATTTATTTATTTTTTTCAGCGTAACAGTATTCATTGTTTTTGCACAACACCCAGTGCTCCATGCAAAACGTGCCCTCCCTATTACCCACCACCTGTTCCCCCAAGCTCCCACCCCTGACCCTTCAAAACCCTCAGGTTGTTTTTCAGAGTCCATAGTCTCTTATGGTTAGCCTCCCCTTCCAATTTTTTTTTATAAACATATAATGTATTTTTATCCCCAGGGGTACAGGTCTGTGAATCGCCAGGTTTACACACTTCACAGCACTCACGATAGCACATACCCTCCCCAATGTCCATAACCCCCTCCCCCTCTCCCAACCCCACCTCCCCCCAGCAACCCTCTGTTTTATTTCTTAAATTCCACCTAGGAGTGAAATCACATGATAATTGTCATTCTTTGATTGACTTATTTTACTTAGCCTAATACCCTCTAATTCCATCCATGTCATTGCAAATGGTAAGACTTCATTTTTTTTAAAGATTTTATTTTATTTATTTGACAGAGAGAGAGATCACAAGTAGGCAGAGAGGCAGGCAGAGAGAGAGAAGGAAGCAGGCTCCCTGTGGAACAGAGAGCCCGACGCGGGGCTCGATCCCAGGACCCTGAGATCATGACCTGAGCCGAAGGCAGCAGCTTAACCCACTGAGCCACCCAGGCACCCCTTATTTTAAATTTTTATTTTTTAAAGAAAATGTATTTACTTGACAGAGGGAGACACAGCGAGAGAAGGAACACAAATGGGGGGCATGGGAGAGGGAGAAGCAGGCTTCCTGCTGAGCAGGGAGCCTGATGCAGGGCTCCATCCCAGGACCCTGGGATCATGATCTGAGCTGAAGGCAGATGCTTACCGACTGAGCCACCCAGGTGCTCCCATCTTTTTTTTTTTTTAAGGCAGGTTTTAATAAAATTGAAAAGCAGTGAGATCCATCCTGTTTTATTTTACCTTTTTTTTAAATTTAAATTTTAGTTAGTTAACGTACAATGCAATATTATTTTTTGGAGTAGAATTCAGTGATTCATCACATAGGTACAATACCCAATTTTCTCCAAACAAGTGCCCCCTTTAATATCCATCACTTACCTAGCCCATCCACCTCCTTCCATCAACCCTCAGTTTGTTCTCTATTGTTAAGAGTCCTTAGGGTTTGTTTCCCTCTCTCCTTTTTTTTTCTTTCTCCCCTTCCTATATGTTTATCTGTTTTCTTACTTAAATTCCACATATCAGTGAGATCATATGATAATTATCTTTCTCTGATTGACTTATTTCACTTAGCATGATATGCTCTAGCTCCATCCACACCATTGCAAATGGCAAGATTTCATTCTTTTTGATGGCCAAATAATATTCCATTGTGTATTATACCATATCTTATCTTTTTTATTATTGTTATTAGTATCAGGGATAGAATTTAGTGATTCATCAGTTACATATAACACCCAATGTTCATTACATCAAGTATCCTCCTTAATGGCCATCACCCAATTATCCCATCCCCCCATCCACCTCCCTTCTAGCAACCCATAGTTAATTTCCTATAGTTAAGAGTCTCTTATGGCTTGTCTCCTTCTCTGTTTTTATCTTCTTTTTTTTTTTTTAAAGATTTTATTTATTTATTTGACAGAGAGAGATCACAAGTAGACAGAGAGGCAGGCAGAGAGAGAGAGAGGGAAGCAGGCTCGCTGCTGAGCAGAGAGCCCGATGCGGGACTCGATCCCAGGACCCTGAGATCATGACCTGAGCCGAAGGCAGCGGCTTAACCCACTGAGCCACCCAGGCGCCCTGTTTTTATCTTCTTTTATTTTTTTCACTTCCCCTGTGTTCATCTGTTTTGTATCTTAAATTCCACATATAAGTGAAATTGTATGTATACCATTTCTTCTTTATCCATTCATCTGTCTATGGACATTTGGCCTCTTTGCATACTTTGGCTATTGTTGATAATGCTGCTATAAACATTGGGGTGCATGTGCCCCTTCAAATATGTATTTTTTATCCTATGGGTAAATACCTAGTAGTGCAATTGCTAGGTCACAAGGAAGTTTTATTTTTAACATTTTGAGGAACCTCCAAACTGTTCTTCAGAGTGGCTGCACCAGTTTGCATTCTCACTAACAGTGGAAGAGGTTTCCCCTTTCTCCTCAACCTTACCAACACCTGTTGTTTCTCCTGTGGTTAATTTTAGTCACTCTGACAAATGTGAGGTGGTATCTCATTGTGGTTTTGATTTGTATTTTCCTGATGGATGACGATGAGCACCTTTTGTATGTGGGTTTTTTTTTTAACTATTATTTATTTATTTGACAGACAGAGATCACAAGTAGGCAGAGAGGCAGGCAGAGAGAGAGAGGAGGAGGAGGAAGCAGGCTCCCTGCTAAGCAGAGAGACCAATGAGGGGCTCGATCCCAGGACCCTGGGATCATGACCTGAGCCGAAGGCAGAGGCTTAACCCACTGAGCCACCCAGGTGCCCCCTTTGTATGTGTTTTATAAGCTATCTGGATATCTTCTTTGGAAAGTGTCTATTCCTCTATTCTACCCATTTCTTAACTGGATTCTTTGTTTTGGAGTGTTTCATTTTGTAAGTTCTTTATGTATTTTGAATACTAGCCCTTTATCAGACATGTCATTTGCAAATAATTTCTCCAGTTCCTGGGCTGCCTTTCATTTTCACCTTTCCTTTTGACTGATCAATATATTGTATTGTTGGGGCCAATTCTATGTTAAAACCTGTTAAACCCCTAGGGCCTGCCTGGGCCTACTTAGCCATAGTGACTGCATGTTGCCTTGGTAGCTATTTTGTTGTTTAATAAATGCCTCAGCAGTTACTGATACCTGTTCCGGGTCACCGTTGCTAAAACACATACCTAAAACAAGGCCATTTTGTTCTTTAATAAACACCTCAGCAGTTACTAGTATCGGTTCTGGGTAACTGTTACTAAAACACACAGGTAGGAGACATCCAATCAGCCAAAGCCACATATGTAGATGTCTGCAGTTGTGCCCTATAAAACTAGCCTGTAAGACCAAAGAGGGGTGGCTCTCTTCAGAGGCAACCCTGGCCGGTCAGTCTGACTTCCAATGCTTGGCATAGAATAAAGCTTTACATAACTTTCACTTTGTCTCAGTCTTGTTCCTTTGATAATGGACCCAATAGTATTTGCCTATAAAAGTATTTTGTTGATTGTTTACTTTGCTATGCAGAAGATTTTTATCTTGATGAAGTTCCAATAGTTCATTTTTGCTTTTGTTTCCCTTGCCTCTGGCAACATGTCTAACAAGAAGTTGCTATAGCTGAGATTAAAGGGATTTCTGCCTGCATTCTCCTCTAGGATTTTGATAGTTTCCTGTCTCAAATTTAGGTCTTTCATCCACTTTGAATTTATTTTTGTGTATGGTGTAAGAAAGTGATCCAATTTCATTCTTCTGCATGCTGCTGTCCAATTTTCCCAAAACAAATTTTTGAAGGGACTGTCTTTTTGCCATTGGATATTCTCTCCTTTTTTTTTTCTCCCATTTTATTTATTTTTCAGGGTAACAGTATTCATTCTTTTTGCACAACACCCAGTGCTCCATGCAAAACGTGCCCTCCCCATTACCCACCACCTGTTCCCCCAACCTCCCACCCCTGACCCTTCAAAACCCTCAGGTTGTTTTTCAGAGTCCATAGTCTCTTATGGTTCGCCTCCCCTTCCAAATTTTTTTTTTTTAATAAACATATAATGTATTTTTATCCCCAGGGGTACAGGTCTGTGAATTGCCAGGTTTACACACTTCACAGCACTCACGATAGCACTTACCCTCCCCAATGTCCATAGCCCCCTCCCCCTCTCCCAATCCCACCTCCCCCCAGCAACCCCCAGTTTGTTTTGTGAGATTGAGAGTCATTTATGGTTTGTCTCCCTCCCAATCCCATCTTGTTTCATTTATTCTTCTCTTATCCCCCTACCCCCCCATGTTGCTTCTCCATTGTCAAATATTAGTTTACCATACAGTTGTGGGTCCATTTCTGGGTTCACTATTCTGTTCCATGAGATCCAATTTGTTTAATGTGCAGTTCTATGAGTTACACTCATGTACTCACCACAGTCTTGGAGGCCCATCCTTCTGTAGCCACTTGGCGCATAGGTAGGTTTCATGGAATCAGAGTCTGAGATGGGATTTTTGCCTGCGGTTTGTTGAGGGAGAGCTCTTCGGGAGTGAGGAGGTAGGACAGGTTAGGAGAAGGAGCTAAGCAAGGACACAGAGCAGCAGTTGAACCACAGTGAATCCATAGTGAACGGGGCTATGCCTGAGGGCCTGTTCAGTCAGCCAGTGGCTGTTCCTGAGAGGAGGTTCATCCTCAGACATTTGGGGGCAAGGTGGCTCTGCCAGGCTCAGGAAGATTCCCAGGGAAGGATGCCCCAGTGAGCTCACACCCATTATCTCCCACAGCAGTGGGGGGTTGGTGGCACCAGACCAGCAAAAACATCTGGGTAGGCACTGATCTTCCTACTAAACTTCCTTAGAATCAGAATATTTAACATTTACAAAAACTATCTTGGAAAATACCGGTGTGCTGGAAGCATGTCAGTTCTGCACTCCAGCCTTCTCAGTTATGGGGAAAAGCTTGCAGAGGGTATGGCCCCTGTCTCTGCTATACATTTTAATGTCAAAGCAAAGGAGGTGAAAATACTCACCTTTCCTTTTGACTGATCAATACATTCTATTTGCATATGAAAATGTTGGAAAAAAAGTTCCTAGTTTATGTATTTTTAGAAAATTCATCTAAATTTGTAGGAAAAATACCTTACTTTTGCCAAAAAATTGTTGGATATTGGAAATCCATAAAATAGAAAATAAAAATAAAAACACATTTTATCTTGCCACAAGTCTCCTGCTCTCAGTCATGATCCATTTCTCTTCTGTTTCAATGATGGGGGAGTGCATTGTGGCATGCTCTGTAAATAACACACTTAGAAGCAATCATTCATGCTCCTGCTGTAAGCCTGGATTATAATGCTCTCCTACCAGCAGAACGTACTGCATGTATGTGCAGGATAAACATCTTCCTACAACATAATCTAGGAATCAATTCCCTGAATTTGAGAAAATCGGCTTCATTTGAGTAGGATTAATTCCTTCCTCTCAGATATGGTGAGGCTACACTAAATCTGTCAGAAACATTATTTTAAAGTCAATTCCTATGTCTATGTATTATACATATATCTATCTCTCTTTCTATCAAGCATTTTATTTTTAAGCACTGTAAGATAACACATAAAATGAAAATTGACTGAAAATACTGTTCTGTTGGAACATTTTTAAAATGCACATTTTCCAATCTTATCTCAATTTCACAGTTTTGTTCCTTAAACACTACCTAACAGATCTTAGTGAATAGTAATAATTGAGGTACCTGTAAGTAAGAGAATAAAAGCTACAATTGACAATCATTTGATAGGCCTAAATAAAGCTTTTTCAGTTATGCTTTTTTGAAAATGAGTAAGTAAAAGATTCCAATGACTGGATAAGAAATGACTTCATCAGTTTGTTTCTTATTCTTTGTTTTAACACACTGAAAGAGTACCTTATTAGGTTGTCAGTTAATAGATAATCAATAGATTATCAACGAGATTTGGGGCATGGAATCAGAAAGGGGTTCAAAAAATTAAGTGATGTTGCTCTGAAGAAATTGCTTCTAGCCCCATCCACTTCTTTATGTAAACAGGTGATCTCAATGCTCCATACATAAAAAGTTGAAATAGATGATGCAAGCTCTCTCAGGCTAGTTTCAGGCAGTATTCACCCATGCATACATGAAGTAATTGAGAAAAGTTTCAATAAAAGATATATTTCCAATAAAACTGAAGTTTCAATATTCAATGGTTCTTTAAAACTAAAATATATTATAGTGCACTATTCATTTGTGCATTAATAATAATTGTTACAGTTCAACTCAGGTGACTTTTTTTAGTTTTTATTTAAATTCCAGTTAGTTAGCATACAGTGTTATATTACTTTCAGGTGTACAATATAGTGATTTGACACTTCCATACATCACCCGGTGCTCATCACAACCAGTGCACTCCTTAATCTCTACCACCTGTTTCACCCATCCTCTGCTCACCTCCCTTCTGATAACCATCAGCTTGTTCTCTGTAGTTAAGAGTCTGTTTCTTGATTTCAATATCTCTCATTTTTTCCCTTTCCTTTTTGTTTTTTTTTTCTTAAATTCCACATATGACTGAAATCATATGGTATTTGTCTTTCTCTGACTGACTTTTTTCACTTAACATTATAGTCTCCAGCCCCATTCATTTCATTGCAAACGGCAAGATTTCATTCTTTATTAGTTCATTTTATATTATTTCTTTCTTTATTATGAACAAATAATTATAATTATTATATTATATTATAACATATATTATATATAATATTATGGCCAAATAATAATAATTATATATGTATGTATGTATGTATATCACATCTTCTTCATTATCCACTCATCTATTGATGGACACTTGGGCTGCTTCCACATCTTAGCTATTGTAAGTAATGCTGCTGTAAACATAGGGATGCATGAATCTCTTTTCATTAGTGTTCTTGTATTCTTAGGTAAATACCCCATAGTGTGACTACTGGATCATAGGTTAGTTCTATTTTTAGCTTTTTGAGGAAGTTCCATACCATTTTCCACAGTGCCTGCATCAGTTTGCTTCCCACCAATAGTGTAAGAGGGTTCCCCTTTCTCCTCATCCTTGCCAACTTCTTTTGTTTTATGTGTTGTTGATTTTAGCTATTGTGATACCTCATTGTGGTCTTGATTTGCACTTGCCTGATGATAACTGAAGATGAGCATTTTTTCATGTGTCCATTGGCCATCTGTATGTCTTCTTTGGAGAAATGTTTACTCATGTCTTCTACCAAGTTTTTAATTGGATTATTTGTTTTGTGGGTGTTGCATTTTGTAAGCTCTTTATATATTTTGGATACTAACCCTTTATTGGACATGTCATTTACAAATATCTTCCCCCATTCCCTAGGTTGACATTTAGTTTTGTTGATTCCTTTTGTTCCTTCCCTGTGTAGAAACTTTTTATTTTGACGAAGTCCCAATAATGTATTTTTTTTTACTTCCCTTATGCATTTTTTTCTTTATTTACAGCATAACAGTGTTCATTGTTTTGTCATCACACCCAGTGCTCCATGCAGTACGTGCCCTCCCTATTACCCACCACCTGGTTCCTCAACCTCCCACCCCCCCGCCCTTCAAAGCCCTCTGGTTGTTTTTCAGAGTCCATAGTCTCTCAAGGTTCATCTCCCCTTTCAGTTTCCCTCAACTCCCTCTCCTCTCCATCTCCCCATGTCCTCCATGTTATTTGTTATGCTTCACAAATAAGTGAGACCATATGATACTTGACTCTCTCTGCTTGACTTATTTCGCTCAGCATAATGTCTTCCAGTCCCATCCATGTTGCTACAAAAGTTGGGTATTCATCCTTTCTGATGGAGGCATAATACTCCATTGTGTATATGTACCACATCTTCCTTATCCATTCATCCGTTGAAGGGTGTCTTGGTTCTTTCCACAGTTTGGCGACCATAGCCATTGCTGCAATAAACATTGGGGGTACAGATGGCCCTTCTTTTCACTACCTCTGTATCTTTGGGGTAAATACCCAGCAGTGCAATTTCAGGGTCATAGGGAAGCTCTATTCTTAATTTCTTCAGGAATCTCCACACTGTTCTCCAAAGTGGCTGCACTAACTTGCATTCCCACCAACAGTGGAAGAGGGTTCCCCTTTCTCCACATCCTCTCCAACACACGTTGTTTCCTGTCTTGCTAATTTTGGCCATTCTAACTGGTGTCAGGTGGTATCTCAATGTGGTTTTAATTTGAATCTCCCTGATGGCTAGTGACGATGAACATTTTTTCATGTGTCTGATAGCCATTTGTATGTCTTCATTGGAGAAGTGTCTGTTCATATCTTCTGCCCATTTTTTGATGTGATTATCTGTTTTGTGTGTGTTGAGTTTGAGGAGTTCTTTATAGATCCTGGATATCAACCTTTTCTCAGTACTGTCATTTGCAAATATCTTCTCCCATTCCGTGGGTTGCCTTTTTGTTTTGTTGACTGTTTCCTTTGCTGTGCAGAAGCTTCTGATCTTGATGAAGTCCCAAAAGTTCATTTTCGCTTTTGTTTCCTTGGCCTTTGGAGACATATCTTGAAAGAAGTTGCTGTGGCTGATATCGAAGAGGTTACTGCCTATGTTTTCCTCTAGGATTCTGATAGATTCCTGTCTCACGTTGAGGTCTTTTATCCATTTTGAGTTTATCTTTGTGTACGGTGTAAGAGAAAGGTCGAGTTTCATTCTTCTACATATCGCTGTCCAGTTTTCCCAGCACCATTTATTGAAGAGATCGTCTTTTTTCCATTGAGTATTTCTTCCTGTTTTGTCGAAGATTATTTGACCATAGAGTTGAGGGTCCATATCTGGGCTCTCCACTCTGTTCCACTGGTCTATGTGTCTGTTTTTATGCCAGTACCACGCTGTCTTGGTGATCACAGCTTTGTAGTAAAGCTTGAAATCGGGTAACGTGATGCCGCCAGTTTTGTTTTTGTTTTTCAACATTTCCTTAGCAATTTGGGGTCTCTTCTGATTCCATACAAATTTTAGGATGATTTGCTCCAGCTCTTTGAAAAATATCGGTGGAATTTTGATCGGAATGGCATTAAAAGTATAGATTGCTCTAGGCAGTATAGACATTTTAACAATGTTCATTCTTCCAATCCAAGAGCATGGAACAGTCTTCCATCTTTTTGTGTCTTCTTCAATTTCTTTCATGAGTATTCTGTAGTTCCTCGAGTACAGGTCCTTTACCTCTTTGGTTAGGTTTATTCCCAGGTATCTTATGGTTCTTGGTGCTCTAGTAAATGGAATCGATTCTCTAATTTCCCTTTCTGTATTTTCATTGTTAGTGTATAAGAAAGCCACTGATTTCTGTACATTGACTTTGTATCCTGCCATGTTACTGAATTGCTGTATGAGTTCTAGTAGTTTGGGGGTGGAGTCTTTGGGGTTTTCCATATAAAGAATCATGTCATCTGCGAAGAGAGAGAGTTTGACTTCTTCCTTGCCAATTTGGATACCTTTTATTTCTCTTTGTTGTCTGATTGCCGTTGCTAGAACTTCTAATACTATGTTGAACAAGAGTAGTGAGAGTGGGCATCCTTGTTGTGTTCCTGATCTCAATGGGAAGGCTGCAAGCTTTTTCCCATTGAGGATGATATTTGCTGTGGGTCTTTCATAGATAGATTTTATGAAGTTCAGGAATGTTCCCTCTATCCCTATACTTTGAAGCGTTTAAATCAGGAATGGATGCTGGATTTTGTCAAATGCTTTTTCTGCATCAATTGAGAGGGCCATGTGGTTCTTCTCTCTTCTCTTATTGATTTGTTCTATCACATTCATTGATTTGTGAATGTTGAACCAACCTTGCAACCCAGGGATGAATCCCACCTGATCATGGTGGATAATCTTTTGAATGTGCTGCTGGATCCTGTTTGCTAGGATCTTGTTGAGAATCTTTGCATCCATATTCATCAGTGATATTGGTCTGAAATTCTCCTTTTTGGTAGGGTCTTTGCCTGGTTTGGGGATCAGGGTGACGCTGGCTTCACAAAAAGAGTCTGGAAGTTTTCCTTCTGCTTCAATTTTTTGGAACAGCTTCAGGAGAATTGGTGTTATTTCTTCTTTGAAAGTTTGGTAGAATTCCCCAGGGAATCCGTCAGGTCCTGGGCTCTTGTTTTTTGGGAGGTTTTTGATCACTGCTTCAATCTCGTTACTAGATATCGGTCTATTCAGGTTGTCAATTTCTTCCTGGTTCAATTTTGGGAGTTTGTAGCTTTCCAGGAATGCATCCATTTCATCTAGATTGCTTAGCTTATTGGCATATAACTGTTGGTAATAATTTCTGATGATTGTTTCTATTTCCTTGGTGTTAGTTGTGATCTCTCCCTTTTCATTCATAATTTTATTAATTTGGGCTTTCTCTCTTTTCTTTTGTATTAGTGTGGCCAATGGTTTATCGATCTTATTGATTCTTTCAAAAAACCAGCTTCTAGTTTCATTGATACGTTCTACTGTATCTCTGGTTTCTACCTCATTGATCTCTGCTCTAATCTTGATTATTTCCCTTCTTGTGTGTGGAGTTGGTTTGATTTGTTGTTGATTCCCAGTTCTTGAAGGTGTAGAGACAGCTGGTGTATTCTGGATTTTTCAATGTTTTTGAGGGAGGCTTGGATGGCTATGTATTTCCCCCTTAGAACAGTCTTTGCTGTATCCCATAGGTTTTGGACCGAGGTGTCTTCATTCTCATTGGTTTCCATGAATTGTTTAAGTTCGTCTTTGATCTCCTGGTTGATCCAAGCATTCTTAAGCAAGGTGGTCTTTAGCTTCCAGGTGTTTGAGTTCCTTCTGAACTTTTCCTTGTGATTGAGTTCCAGTTTCAAAGCATTGTGATCGGAGAATATGCAGGGAATAATGTCAGTCTTTTGGTATCGGTTGAGTCCTGCTTTGTGACCCAGTATGTGGTCTATTCTGGAGAAGGTTCCATGTGCACTTGAGAAGAATGAGTATTCTGTTGTTTTAGGGTGGAATGTTTTGTATACGTCGATGAGGTCCATCTGGTCCAATGTTTCATTCAATGCTCTTATTTCTTTATTAATTTTCTGCTTCGATGATCTGTCTATTTCTGAGAGAGGCGTATTAAGATCTCCTACTATTATTGTATTATATCAATATGACTCTTTATCTTGATTAATAGTTTTCTTATGTAATTGGGTGCTCCCATATTGGGGGCATAGATATTCACAATTGTTAGATCACCTTGGTGGATAGTCCCTTTAAGAATTACGTAGTGTCCTTCTGTATCTCTGACTACAGTCTTTAGTTTAAAATCTAATTTATCTGATATGAGAATCGCTACCCCAGCCTTCTTTTGAGGCCCATTGGCATGAAAGATGCTTCTCCATCCCTTCACTTTCATTCTGAGTGTATCCTTAGGTTCAAAATGGGTCTCTTGTAGACAACATATGGAGGGGTCCTGTCGTTTTATCCAATCTGCAACCCTGTGTCATTTTATCGGCGCATTTAGGCCATTCACATTGAGAGTGATTATTGAGAGATAGGTTTTTATTGACATCGTGTTGCCTTTGAAGTCTTTCTGTCTGTAGATTGTTTCTATATTTCTGTTCAATGATATTCTTAGGATTTTTTCTTTTTTATAGGACCCCCCTTAATATTTCCTGCAGTGTTGGCTTGGTGGTTGCATAGTCTTTTAAGCCTTGCCGGTCTTGGAAACTCTTTATCTCTCCATCCATTTTGAATGTCAGTCTTGCTGGATAGAGTATTCTTCGCTGCATGTTCTTCTCATTTAGTACTCTGAATATATTTTGCCAGCCCTTTCTGGCTTGCCAAGTCTCTGTGGACAGGTCTGACATTATTCTAATGGGCTTTCCTCTGTAAGTAAGGAGCTTTTTTGTCCTAGCTGCTTTTAAGAGGGTCTCTCTTGAAACATAATTCCTCATTCTAACTATAAGGTGTCGTGAGGACTTTCAAGAATCTAAAATCTTGGGAGGAAATCTCTCTGCCTCTAGTACATGAACGTTGTTTCCATTCGTGAGATTGGGAAAATTTTCATAGACAACTTCTTCCACTATATCTTCTAGACTTCTTTCTTTTTCTTCCCCTTCAGGGATTCCAATAATTCTGACGTTGGAACGTTTCATGGCATCGTTTATTTCCCTGATTCTGTTTTCGTGGCTTCTGAGCTGTTTGTTCCAGGCTTCCTCCTGATCCTTTCTCTCTATCTGTTTGTCCTCCAGATCACTAATTCTATCTTCTGTCTCAGTTCCCCTAGCTTTTAGAGAATTTCGATTAGATTGGAACTCATTGAGAGCATTTTGAACATCATCCCTGGTGGCTTTCAGTTCTGCCCTAACATTGTGAACATCATCCCTGGTGGCTTTCAGTTCTGCCCTAATCAATTCTGTTTGGTCATCCATGGCTTTCTCCAACCTAGCTATTGCCTGGATAATTGTTAGTCTGAATTCCTTTTCTGACATATTGCCTATGTCGATAGCCATTAGCTCTGTTGCAGAAGGCCCATCCTCTGTATTTTTCTTCTGTTGGGTATTCCTCCTCCTAGTTATTTTGGAAAGAGATGACTGAACAGATGCAGCTGGACTTATCGATTGTGGTGCAGTCAATGTGCACCCTGGAATGCTTCTGTGCAATCAGGATTCCCCACCCAAATGAGAGAAAAAGGAAAAGAAAAAGAAATAGAGAAGAAGAAAAAAAAAAGAAAAAGGGGGGAAAGAAAAAATTAAAAAAAAGAGAGAGAGAGAGAGAGATAGGAAAAAAAGAGAAGATAAAAGAGAAGGCTCAGACCAAATGGGCTACAAGGTAAGATTTATGAAGTATGCAAACAAAAACAGACAAACAAAAAGAGTGATAAAAGTATATGAGAAGAGAAAAAAATATATATATAAGCAAAAAAAAAAAAAAAAAAAAGGGAAGAACCTCATCAGAAAGAACCCCAAGTATAAGATTTATATATTATCAGGACAAACACAAATTCACAGAAACACTGACAGAAGGAAAAATTGGGAGAGTGGTTATAAATTCTCAGTGTGGATGAGGAAGGTTATTTTGATTCTTCCTGAAGGTATCTTGATGTTTTTGTTAAGGGACTCAACTTTCCTAAGTTACAGGGGGATTAGAAACTGGTTTGCCTATAGTGGTAGCATTGATTGAGGAAAGGGGATTACCTTGAACTTTAACTCTATATGTATAGTAGAAAATAAAAATTAAACACGAATAAACTAGACTAAACTAAGTTAAAATTAAAAAAGAATTAAAAAAATAGAAAAGCAAAAGAAAAACACAGGTGTATGTATCAAAAAAGTTCAGGTTAGAAGGTTATTAAAGAATTTGATGTACTGGACATCTCAGTGTGGTGGTAAATAGTTTAAAAAATTATCTGTATGTATAAAAAAAAGAACCAGAATATGGGTAAAGAGTTAAAAATAAAAGTTGTATTTATGAAGTAGTGGTGGTTGTTCTCTTGTAGTCTTTTTTTTTTTCTTCCTTCCTGGTTGGTTTTCTGGGTGAGGGGCCTGCCACGTGGGTTTTCAGACAATGATGTTCCCTGAGTTAGGTCCTCCCACTCCCCTCAAGGGGGTGAGCTCTGAGGAAACTGTTTTTTTCAGCCTTTAGTTCTCTGGGGGTTTTTATGTTCTTTCATCTGCTTTCTCTCGCCTTGACAGCTTTTGATGGTTTTTGGAGGTTTAGAGGAGAGCAAACTGCACCCCGACCTCCCTCTTAGAGAGAAGCCTCAGAATGTTTTGCAAAAGCTGCTGGCAGAGTCGGTTCTGAGTCACTGTCCCTGGGGATGCAGGAAGTCCTCGTTGTACCCAAAACCAGGGCAGCGGTGGCTGTCTAGGCAGCTCCAGACTGCCAGAGAGGTTCCGAGCAGAGATCGCACACTGAGATTTTCCCGCTGTCCCGGGCTGGGAATGTCTGGTTTTTCTGGATGCCAGGGCTCCAGGCTAGCACCTATGAGCACATATCCCAAGGCGGGGTGTGGGACATGCGCATTTCAGGATTGCCATCTGGCCAGGCTCCCAGCCCCTCACGGGAGCCAGACCCCACTCGTTCTAGGGCATGCTGGCGTTCAGGCGCCCTGGCGGCTCAGGAATGGAGACCTGATTTCTCTGCCGCACTCTCTCTGGCTCCGCGCCAGGGGAGGCTGTCCTGGGTCCGGGGATTTAGGTCCCTGACCCTAACCACCCAGGTTCCCAGTATTACCCGCGCGATCCTTTGCTCTTTGTTTTTTGAGTGCTTTCAACCAGACTCCAAGTTAATGCTGGTCCCCAGATGCAGAGCACTCTCGTGTTGGGGTATTACTTTCCAATCGGTCACCTCTGGTGGCTCCCTCCCCCTTTTGTTTATTTTCCGATATCAGTCCGACGTTCCCAGTCTGCTTTACCTGCCACTGGCGTCTTCTGCTCCTGTAGAGATCCAGACGTGTATAATTCTGATCTCAGGCTGATTTCATGGGTGGTCGGTGTTCTTTGGTAGGTAATCAGCTCACTTGAGGGTACAGGTTGAAATGGTGCCTCTTCCTACTTCCTCGCCATCTTGAGTCCCCCCCAATAATGTATTTTTGTTTTTGTTCCCCCTGCCTCAGGAGACATATCTAGAAAGATGTTGCTGCTGCCAATGTCAAAGAGGTTGCTGCCTATGTTCTAGTCTAGAATTTTTATTGTTTTAGGTCTCATATTTAGGTTTTTAATCCATTTTGAGTTTATGATTATGTATGTGTAAGAAATTGGTTTAGTTTACTCTTTTGCATGTTGCTGTCCAGTTTTTCCAATTCCGTTAGTTGAAGAGGTTATCTTTTCCCAATTGGATATTCTTTCCTGCTTTGTCAAAGTTTAACTGGCCACACAGTCTGGGTTCATTTCTGAGTTTTTTATTTTGTTCCATAGATATGTGTGTCTGTTTTTGTGCCAGTATACCACAGTGTTTTGATCACTACAACTTTGTAATATAGCCTGAAATCCAGAAATGTGATGCCTCCAGCTTTGCTTTTTCTTTTTCAAGGTTGCTTTGGCTATTCAAGATCTCTAGTGGTTCCATACAAATTTTAGGATTGTTTATTATAGTTCTGTGAAAGATGCTGTTGGCATTTTGATAAGAAATGCATTAAGTGTGCAGTTTGCTTTGGACAGTATAGACATTTTAACAATGTTTATTTTTTCAATCCACGAGCATGGAATGTCTTTCCATTTCTTTGTGTCATCTTTAATTTCTTTCGTCAGTGTTTTATAGTTTTCAGAGTGCAGGTCTGTCACTTCTTTGGTCAAGTTTATTACTAGGTATCTTATAGTTTTTGGTGCAGTTGTGAAGGGGATTGAGTCCTTAATTTTTCTTTATGCTGCTTCATTATTGGTGTATAGAAATGTAACAGATTTCTGCATGTTGATTTTGTATCCTGTGACTTTACTGAAATTATTGATCAGTTCTAGTAGTTTTTTGGTGGAGTCTTTTGGTTTTCTATATAGAGTATTATGTCATCTGCAAATAGTGAAAATTTTACATCTTCCTTGCTGACTTGGATGTCTTTTCTTTCTTTCTGTTGTTTGATTGCTGAGACTGGGATGTATGGTACCATGTTACATAGCAGTTGTGAGAATGGACATCCCTGTTTTGTTACTGTTCATAGAAAAAAAGCTCCCAGTTTTCCCCTGTTGAAGATGATATTAAGTGTGGGTTTTTCATATATGGCCTTGATTATATTGATGTTTTTGAGGGTTTTTATCATAAATAGATATTTTATTTTGTCAAGTGCTTTTTCTGCATCTATTGAGAGGATCATATGGTTCTTATCCTTTTTTTAAATTAATGAGGTGTATCAAATTGATAGATGTGCAAATATTGCATCACTTTTGCAATGCAGGAATAAATCCTACTTGATTATGGTGAATAATATTTTTACTGTATCATTGGATTTTGTTTCCTAGTATTTTATTGAGAATTTTTGTGTACATGTTCATCAGGGATATTGGCCTGTAGTTCTCTTTTTTAATGGAGTTTTTTATCTTGTTTTGGTATCAGGGTAATTATTACTGGCCTTCTAGAATGAATTTGGAAGTTTTCTTTCCTTTTTTATTTTTTTGGAATTGTTTGAGAAGATGAGGTATTAACTTTTTAAATGTTTGATAGAATTTGCCTGTGAAGCTATCCAGCTCTGGACTTTTGTTTGGAGATTTTTGATTATTGATTCACCTTCTTTGCTTGTTATTGGTCTGTTCAAGTTTTCCATTTCTTCCATTTTCAGTTTTGGTAGATTATATGTTTCCAGAAATTTATCTATTTCTTCCAGGTTGTCCAATTTTTTGGTCTATAGTTTTTCCTGATATTCTCTTATAATATTATTTGTGTTTCTGTGGTATTCATTGTTATTTCTCCTGTCTCATTTATGGTTTTATTCATTTGGATCCTTTCTCTTTTCTTTTTGGCTGGCTAGAGGTTTATCAATTTTATTAATTTTTTCAAAGAGTCAGCTCCTGGTTTCACTGATATATTCTATTTTTTTCAACTTTCTGTATCATTTATTTATGACCTAATCTTTATTATTTCCTTCCTTCTGCTGATTTTAGATTTTGTTTGTTTGACATTTTTTTTTAGCTCCTGTAGGTGCAAAGTTAGGATTTTTCTTTCTTCTTGAGATAAGCCTGTATTTCTAGATACTTCCGTTTTAGAATCTCTTTTGCTGTACCCAAAAGTTTTGGACAGTTGTGTTTTCATTTTCATTTGTTTCCATATAATTTTTAATTTTTTCTTTCATGTCCCAGTTGACCTATTCATTCTTTAGCAGTATCTTATTTAATGTCCATGTATTTATGCTTTTTCTAGATATTTTCTCATGGTTGATTTCTAGCTTCATAATGTTGTGGTCAGAAAAGATGTATGGTCTGACTTCAGTCTTCTTGAATTTGTTGAGGCTGGTTTTGTGAGTTAATATGTTATCTATTCTGGAGAAGTTCTCATATACACTTTCAAAGAATATGTATTCTGTTGTTTTAGAGTGGAATGTTCTGAATATACATGTTAAGTCCATTTATTCCAGTGTGTCATTCAATGCCATTATTTCCTTGGTTATTTTCTGTTTAGATGATCTGTCTATTGATATAAGTGGGGTGTTATGGTCCCCTACTATTATTGTTATTATCAATTAGATCCTTTATGTTTGTTATTGAATTATTTATGTATTTGGGTGCTCCTACGTTGGGTGCATGATATATATAATTGTTAGATATTCTTGTTAGATCGTCCACTTTATGATTTTATTTTTTTCTTTTAAAGATTTTATTTACTTATTTGACACACAGAGAGAGAAATCACAAGTAGGCAGAGAGAGAAGGGGAGGCAGGCTCTCCACTGAGCGAAGAACCCAATGTGGGACTTGATCCCAGACCCCTGAGATCATGACCTGAGCTGAAGGCAGAGGCTTAACCCACTGAGCCACCTTATGATTTTATAGTGTCCTTCTTTGTCTCTTGTTATAGTTTTTCTTTTAAAGTCGGTTTTGTCCAAAATAAACATTACTAACCACTCTTTTCTTTCTTTCTTTTTCAGTTCTTTTATTTTTATAAACATATAATATATTATACCACTCTTTCTTTTGAATTCATTTGTATTATAGATGTTTCTCCACCCCCTCACTTTCAATCTGCAGGTGACTTTAGGTCTGAAATGGGTCTCTTGTAGGCACCATATAGATGGATCTTTTTTTTTTTTTTTATCCACTCTGTCACCCTATGTGATTTGTTTGGAGTTTTTAGTCCATTTATATTCAAAGTATTTATTGATAGATATGTATTTCTTGTTATTTTATTACTTGCTTGTGATTGCTTCTCATAATTTTCTCTGATCCTTTCATGTCTTCCTCTCTTTCATTGTTTGCTGGGGTTTTTTAGTAATATATTTGGATTTTTTCCCTGTTTTCCTTAAATATTTATTAGTTATTTTTGATATATGATTACCATTAGGTAACCATTAGGTTCTTCTGCATATAGCAATCTATATTAAGTTGATGATCATTTAAGTTTGAAACCCATTTTTTTCTTCTCTCCTCTCCCACATTTTAGGTATATCTCATTAATTTTCTATCCTTTTTTCTTGAGCTCCTTCACTTATTTTTTACAGAAATATTCATTTTCACTGCTTTGTGTTTCCTATCTTTATTCTGTCACTTTTGGTCTCACTTTTCCACTCAAAGTGTCCCTTTAATATTTCTTGCAGGGCTGATTTAATAGTCATGAAGTCCTTTAGTTTTTCTTTGTCTGGGAAACTCTTTATTTTTCCTTCTGTTCTGCCTTGCAGGATAGAATATTATGGACTGCAGATTTTCTCCCATTCAGTGCTTCAAATATATCATGCCACTCCCTTCTTGCTTGCAAAGTTCTGCTGAAAAATCTGCTAGCCTTGTGGGTTTTCCCTCGTAAGTTAATGACTTCTTTTGTCTTATCAGTTTTAAGATTTTTCTTTATTGCTATATTTTGCAAGTTTGGTTACAATATGTCTTGGTGTTGCTCTGCTTTTTAAAAATTTTGTTGGTAGTTCTCTGTGCCTCCTGGATCTTGCTATCGGTTTCCTTTCCCAGAGTAGGGAAGTTATCAGCTATTATCTCTTTGAATAAATTTTCTGTCCTCTTTTATCTCTCTTCTGAGATGCGTATAATATGAATGTTACAATGTTTGATGGACATACTAAATTCTCTAAGTCTATTCTTATTTTGTGTAATTCTTTTTTCTCTTTTTTGTTCATCTGGATTACTCTCCATTACTCTATCTTCTAGGTCACCAATTCATTTCTCTGCTTCTTCTATCCTGCTTTTCATTTCATCAATTGTGTTTCTCATTTTGCTTACTGAGTCCTTTATCTCTGCTCTATTATTCCTTATCTCTGTGTTGAGGGACTTACTCATGTCTTCCACTTTTTTTCTCAAATTCAGTAAGTATCCTTATGATTATTGTTTTAAATTTTCCTTCAGGTATATGATTTACATCTGTTTCACTTAAATCTCTGGATGTGTCTTTGAACTGTTCTTGTATTTGGGATAAATTTCTCTGTCTCCTCATTTTGTCTGCCTCTCTGTGTCTGTTTCTCCATGTTAAGACAGTCAACTATGTCTTTGGGTCTTGAAAGTAGTGACTTTATGAAGAAGAGGTTCTAGGGTGACCCACAGTGTTAGTGTACCCTGTTCATCAGAACCTGGCACTTTAGTAAAGTATCCTCTGTATTATGTATGTCCTGCTGTTATGTCTGAGTTACTTTTCTTTTCAGTGCAGTCTTCTTCACTGACTCTCTACCTGGTGTGAGCTGTGCTTGCCCTCTGT